>NC_081772.1:31142264-31144764 GCF_963082965.1 Carassius carassius
CAGAAGAGACGCAGGTGTAACGAGGATGAAAGCTAGAAGCAGTTATGGCACAGAGAGCGAAGGACCATAGATGGCACAATTACCGTCACAGAAAGCTAAAGCAATACTGCAAATCCCTCCCGTAGTTGGCAGAGCTCGAACCTGCGCAGGGAGACCACAATGGTTTTCAAGTCCATCGCCTTAACCTCTCTGCCATGACTACGCATAATGTTAGAAAGCAAGCCCCCTTGTCTGATGGCGCCCTGCACAGGCCAAGCTTCAGAAACAAAATCAAGCAGAAAGATGAGGTGGTAAAATATTTTCAACCTTCCCGTATACTCAACGGCAAAGGGTTGCCGTGACCAGGATTCGAACCGGGGTTGCTGCGGCCACAACGCAGAGTACTAACCACTATACGATCACGGCGTGCCACTGGCTCTCCCAAGACAACCCCTGGAGCCCGGATACAAGAAGCAGCAGCGGCGTGTTTGTCCATCGAAGAGGGTCTGGACATTTCGCAAATAAGTGCGAGGACCGTGAAAAATGCATGGATGCTTTGCCTCATGGCCTTCAGCAAACAGCGTTGTCGGCAGGATTCGAACCTGCGCGGGGAGACCCCAATGGATTTCAAGTCCATCGCCTTAACCACTCGGCCACGACTACGGGAGTAGACCAATTACTGCTCAGTTTGTGTCCAACACTGCTGCCTGACCTACTTGCAACCAACCCAGCTCAGTCAGCAAGCGGAGATTGCAAGCTAGCCCTGCAAGCGGGTAAAACAGCGGTCCCTCTGAGGAGAAATCAGGCTGCCATGTCTCATCCTATGTAATGGGGTTTTTCAGTACTGGCCCTGGGGACCGACAGCACTGCACAATTGGGAAGTCTGTCTTATTCTACTCACTCTGTGAGGACTTTTTCCTAAAGGGCTGACCATCAGAATCAGGTTTGCCGAACAAGGGAGATGCACTAATCCCCGGGAGCAGAAAGGAACATCACTCTAGTACAGAGTCAGCAGAAGAGATGGACCGTAGTGATAGCAAGCTGAGGCCTACAAAAAGAAGACTGACCTACGCCCAAACAGGGACTTGAATTAAGCAGACCACCTTCTGCCATGTTGTGTGTAACACTGGTGCCTGACCTACTTGCAACCTAGCAAGCCGAGATTGTAAGCTAGCCCTGGAAGCGGCTAAAACAGCAGTCCCACTGAGGAGAAATCAGGCTGCCATGTCTCATCCTATGTAATGGGGTTTTTCAGTATTGGCCCTGGGGACCGACAGCACTGCACAAATGGGAGGTCTGTCTTATTCTACTCACTCCGTGAGCACTCTTTCCTAAAGGGCTGACCATCAGAATCATGTGTGCCGAACAAGGGAGATGTACTGACCCCCTGGAGAAGGAAGGAACATCGCTCTAATACAGAGTCAGCAGAAGAGATGGACCCGTAGTGATAGCAAGCTGAGGCCTCCAAAAAGTAGACTGACCTTCGCCCAAACAGGGACTTGAATTAAGCAGACAACCTTCTGCCCTGTTGTGTGTCACATTGCTGCCTGACCTACTTGCAACCTAGCAAGCCGAGATTGTAAGCTAGCCCTGGAAGCGGGTAAAACAGCAGTCCCACTGAGGAGAAATCAGGCTGCCATGTCTCATCCTATGTAATGGGGTTTTTCAGTGCAGGGCCTGGGGACCGACAGCACTGCACAATTCGGAGGTCTGTCTTATTCTACTCACTCTGTGAGCGCGCTTTCCTAACGAGCTGACCATCAGAATCAGGTGTGCCAAACAAGCGAGGTGCACTGATACCCTGGAGCAGGAAGGAACACCGCTCCAGTACAGATTCAGAAGAAGAGATGGACCGTAGTGATAGCAAGGTGACTCCGCCAAAAGCAGACAGACTTTCACCCAAACAGGGATTTGAACCCTGGACCCTCAGATTAAAAGTCTGATGCTCTACCGACTGAGCTATCCCGGCTCTTGTGGAGCACTGGCTTCTCACCTTTTATGAAGCAGCAATTTTACAACAAGCTCCCCAGAAGAGACACAGGTGTCACAAGGATGAAAGCTAGAAGCAGTTATGGCACAGAGAGCGAAGGACCATAGAAGGCACAATTACCGTCACAGAAAGCTAAAGCAATACTGCAAATCCCTCCCGTAGTCGGCAGAGTTAGAACCTGCGCAGGGAGATCCCAATGGATTTCAAGTCCATCGCCTTAACCTCTCGGCCATGACTACGCATAATGTTAGAAAGCAAGCTCCCTTGTCTGATGGCTCCCTGCACAGGCCAAGCTTCAGAAACAAAATCAAGCAGAAAGATGAGGTGGTAAAATATTTTCAACCTTCCCGTATACTCAACGGCAAAGGGTTGCCGTGACCCGGATTCGAACCGGGGTTGCTGCGGCCACAACGCAGAGTACTAACCACTATACGATCACGGCGTGCCACTGGCTTTCCCAAGACAACCCCTGGAGCCCGGATACAAGAAGCAGCAGCGGCGTGTTTGTCCATCGAAGAGGGTCTGGACATT
>NC_081772.1:31149764-31162264 GCF_963082965.1 Carassius carassius
TCACAAAGGATTTAAGTAAAGTGTTTGATTGGTTTTTGACTATATTTTTAATAAAAAAAAATAATTATAATAATAATAATCTGACAAACACACCACACACTCTTGCCAGGACTTGCACCTGGAATCTTCCACCCAAAGGGTGGATGTGTTACTATTACACCACAAGAGTTGTGTCTTTCTTTTTTTTTTACAAACACTGCAAATTAAACACTGGAAACAGCAACTAAAAACAAAATGTTCACAGCACAACACACACACAGCACAACATATGCAACTATATAAAAACCTAACTATATACATTACTATATACACCAATGAAAAAAAAATCAAAGAACTCCCTGTACATTCTCCCTCCACTGTGCAACAGAGAGGCCTGAGGCTGGACAATACCACCGGCCCTTCAGCTGAGTGTGGCCAGTTGTCTTATTTTTTGCCAGCCCACACTGCTTGCAGATATAGTGATATATATCCTTTGCTAGTCGTTTCCGTGGTGGTTCACCTCTAGCCACTCGCTCCTCATCCTCTTGGGCAGCTTTCTGCCTTCTCCATGTGCGCTGCCTGGGCTGAGTAGAGGGACAAGTTTGTGATGGCAATGTATGAGGCTGCTGGAATTGGGGAGGGGGCTGGAATTGGGGAGGCGGCTGGAATTGGGGAGGTGGCTGGAATTGGGAAGGTGGCTGGAATTTGGGGAGGGGGCTGGAATTGGGAAGGTGGCTGGAATTGGGGAGGGGGATGGAATTGGGTAGAATGAGGCAGTGGTAGACCTGGTTGGCAGCTGGGAAAGGGTGGGTAGGACCCAGGGGGGAATGCAAAGTTTGGTGCTGGTGGGTATATGGGAAATGCAGAGTAAGATCCAGGAGGAGGGGTGGGCATTGGGCACCTGTTGGAGATACGCTTTACGAATGAAGGCCTCTCCCTCCTGATTTGCTGAATCCTGAAATACCATGGCCTCATGCCCATGCTGTGCAGCAACAGCTGGAAGTTCGCGCACTTCAGGAAGAGCCTCCTTTGCCAAATATACTTGTTTGGGCAGTGCAGTACCCTGCAGAAGCATGTCTCTGTCTACACGTTTCTGTCTTTTTAGTAGCCTGCAAGAGAAAAATTCTTCATCTTAAATTAGCAATTTAAGTGAATAAAAGCCCATTGTCTTTACTTCCTGTAGCATAATTTTTAAAAGCATGTACAAGAAGGTTTTATAAGTACAATCTTGATATACTACTGTGATTGTGCAAAAGTATCGCATAAAACAAGACTCACCACGAGGAGACAGTAGTGGTGTTTATCGGGACCAGAACAAGGTTAGTCTGTCCTAGAACCTCTCTGCTGTCCTCCATCAGCTGCTTTAAGTGGCTGTATACCACCACAATAGATTGTGGAATTGGCAGAGTTTTTCCTTGTGTGTCCCTGGGCCTGTTCCGTGCTTGCTGAAACTCTTTCAAAAGCCTTAGGCAAACACATTCACAGACCCTGTGGACTTCAGGGTCCTGAGCTGCCTGCCCATGAGTCATGAACAATCTATGGAAAAGAAAGATGATATAATCTGAACTGTATACTGGGTTATAAACTAGTGACGATCCAAATAGTCAAATTACCTCTCTGCTGCCTGCTGTCCTGGAGCAGAGCCACTCTGCTTCCTGGATGCTCTCCAAGGTCCTGTCAAAGCCTTCTTCTTAACCCTCTGGCTATATTTTGATGGTACCTTGTCCATGGCATGCAGAGCCATGTACAGCTGGACTATGTTGGCCTCCTCTTGTGATGACAAGGCAGTGATCGTTCGGTTTAGGCCAACCAAATAGGCTGCCAGGGCATCAACTGCCTCCCAGCCCAAGACACCTCTGGAATCACACTGTGTACTCTGGAAATTGAGAAAAATGCCAAACACAGTCCAATAAACATATACGGTGTTGTAATAATTATTTTGCATTGTACATGCATATATTTTAACTTTACACATTGGTGACAATAGGCGTTTTGCACTGTACCAGATACATTTTTTTTAAAAGTAAAAAATAGTACAGGATAGCAATATTACCTGGCTTGATGTGCTAGGACTTGCAGTGTCATCCTCCTCTTCCTCAGTGACCTCCTCATCTGGGGATTTGGGTTCAGTGTCATCCACCTGACTTGTCACCTGGACCTGCACGACAGCTACTGGAGAGTCATCAGCCCTAAGGTCAGCTGCATGGCACACAGTCGTGTCAATTTCACTATCCTCTTCGGGCTCCTCTGGGGGGACTTCAGGCATGTCATTGTGGTGTGCAATCAACTGGTCGCCTCTATTGGACTGGGCCAACAAGTACTCCACTGCAATGCGCTCCCCTGCAATAATTTGTACCACATTGTTAATGGGGAGAGGACACACACACTCACACACACACACAAACAAACAAACACAGGAGAGAGAGAAATACTCCAATGCTCAGCATTTTCCTGTGAGATATCTTACCAGTGGGTTTTCCTGGAGGGTTAAATTCTGGCATCAAAGCCCGACCAAGGACCCGTTGGCTCATGCTGTTTAAATGAGACATTGTGCAGACATCAAATGTCCTTAGGGTTGAGGCCCCCACCACAGATACAGCTTCTTTTGCCCGGCTCATGTTCCACCTCGAGGCCCCCTCTAACATGTACATTTGTGTGTGCATGGCATTGCATCTCCATCCTAAGAATGAAAATGCACAGATTCAGTCAGCAATTATTTTAAACTGAGGACATACAAATTTAATGACACAGTTATAGAACAGTAACACATAATAATGAGACTGATAGTAAATTCCATGAAAACAAGCCAAATCCAGGTAGCACCCAGGGTTCTGTTGTTGACACAATAGCGATCTTTTCAACGTAAAAATCTACAAAACATACTGCAATTTAATATTCAGAATTTACCAGGAATGAAGGCACACTGGTGGCGGTGAAAACTCTCCAGCGATTATGACCCCCTGCCACACCTAAGCACGTTTAGGACTTTGCCACCCTTCTGGAGTGTCCCCGTCTTTGTGTACAACTCTACATGTGGAGGGTCCTGGATGCACTCGAGGTGTTTTTGTTGCATCTCCCAGACATGGTGCATGCTGTCAGGGTTAACCAGGCGAAACCCTGTAGTGTCAGTTAGCTCCCACACTGATTCCAGCAGCCCTGAAATCATGGCCCGGATCTCCTCAGACCTGCGTGTCCGCCGCCTACAGTGCTTCGCGAGTTCACCTGGGCTGATGCTGGCCATGAGCTGAGCCTCAGTGGAAGCCTTTCCACCATGGCTGCACTTCCACTCCCCTCTCTTGGCAGCCTTAAGTTCTCTCACATCCTCCTGATCCCACTCAAAGATACAGGAGGAAAGTTTTGAACAAAAGGTACCATAGAGAGGGTGGTGCTCTGTAGTAAGGCCACAGTTGAATCTTCTCATAAAATGGAAGATATCTAGCCTTACAATAGACTTCCATGGTCGAAAAAGTTTTAACACTGAAGATGCACCTGTGGAGGAGAAAAAATAAAAAACATGCATTTGATTTAATTTCAAACATACTTTTCAGTCAATATATTTTATTACAATTTTTAATACACTGGCTGTAAAAATAATACTAATTAATTACCATCACCAATAAGGAAAGGGGAACTTTTTTTACACCACTATTAATTTTATAAAATATATTGCAGTGCACATTTGATAAAGTAGTAATTTGAAAATCTCACCTGACTGACTGCAGCAATCCCGGTCAACATAGATGACCTCGGGCTCTTGCTCGCCAGCATTCTGGTAGCGTTTGACGACACCCTGGCAAAGCTCCTCCAGTCCTGCGCCTTCAGCTGTTGTCAGAACACTGTTCAGAACCTGGCCGAGCTCATTGCCAATGTTGGTCATCCATGCAGCCGTGTCCCCAATGCCACCAGCCAGCTTTTTGGTGATCTGAAAAACAAAAAGAAGGAAAAATAAAGACATTCTGACAAGCTTAATTATACATTTTCTTTGATTTGTTATGGTACATTATAATATATATATAACACAAATGTATATAACACAACATTTTTCATCATGTTGAAATTCTTTCTGGCTGAAAATAAACCTCATGCTGAAACCTTCATGTATTGTACCTTCTTTGTAGAATCCATCTTCAGGATTCGGCCATAGGTGGAGGTAATCACCCCCTTCATCTCGTCCAAATGGCTGAGGATATCGTTGGAGTGGACAGTCTCAAACCACTGGGCGAGTGGAAGTGGCCTGAAGGGTGCGGGTGCAGAAAAGGCAGGTGCCGTTGCAGATTGGACCAGGGTAACCTTTCTCAAATGATGCTCACAATTAGAGAGGTACTGGATGGTGCGTCATGCCCACTCCTCACTGTGGGCTTCCTCTACTGCTGACTGGAAGTAGGAGGAACTGTTACCACTGGTCCTTGGCCTGAGTAAAGTCACACATTTCCTGTCCAGGGCTAGCTGAGTGGTCAGCACCGCTGGAAACATGGTCCTGTGTGCCACATCCAGTTGTGAAAGGATGTCCTGGCTCCATGGGCATACTGGCAACTTGCATGCACTGCAGCGTGGATAGTCCCCACCCACAAGGTAATAGCGGCTATCCATGTCAATCACCTCCCTGACCTTCGGGTAAATTCCTGAATGGTGCATCTTCCGGCCACACTGTGGGCATTTAAGAGGAATGTCCCACATCCTCATTGGTGCCCACAAGAACATCCTCTGTCGGAAGTACCACTCGGGCTCATGAGGACATGGCTTGGGCTGCATCGATGGATAAAACCAGTTCACCTGGATCTTCTGTCTCAGCTGCCCTGTGGGCTCATAGAGGCACTTGGCAATCCACACCCAATCTGCTGGCTGGAGGACTCTCTTGAACTGACTGCGAAGAAAGCTCTCCCAGTCAGTAATAGCCTGAGGCAGAGATGGTGTAGGCTGCAGTGAGGGTACTGGATGTGAGGATGGAGTGGGCTGTGGAGATGGAGAGCACCATGGAGGTGGTGGTGAGGGCTTTGGAGCTGGAGAGTGGTGTGGGAATTGAGTGGGCCCTGGGGATGGAGACACTGGTACTGGCATTGGAGACGGCAAGTGCTGTGGAGGTGGAGGCAGCCATGGAGATGGTGAGGGGCAAGGAGATGGTGTGGGATTTTTTGAAGGACTGACACGTGGAGCCAATAGAGCCCCATAATGGCTCGACTCAATGTGTTGGAGGAGTCTGACGGCACCCTGGACCCTGACCCCACAGCTGTCACACCTCTCTTCAATGTGGTGGTCAGAGAGGTTGCCGGAGAACTTCTCTGCCTCCACAACCACACTACACAGAGAACATTTCACCCCATGTACTTCCTGTGATGTCCCGGTCTCCTCTGAGCTGCCGCCTGCCTTTACCTTAGGCCCTGACTCAATCAAGACCTTATCTGTTGACTGGGAGAAAATTAATATTAGGAACAAAAGAAGGTCTTACTATTCATGTTAAATAATTACACCAATTACTCTGCAGAACTGTACTGAGAATATATTCTGAGAATATATCAGGGGTTGGTGCATAAAATAGTGTATTACACGATACAGGGACTTATCATGCCTTTGATATATTATATCGTATACCTACCTTATGGAACCCACAAGTGCACACTATGTGCCTGCCAAACAGGTCCACCTTATTCCCCCTATGCAGGGGACAGGCATCAATCCGCTCCAGGACCTCCTTCCATTTTCTGCTTCCAGGCCTTTTTCCTGTACTGAACTGGAAGGTGCCCTGGGCATACCTGTGGCAGATGTCGTTCCAATAAGCAGAGGATTTGCCTGTTTTGGTCATATCTGAACAATAATGGGGAACAAATCAATGTGGTTAAATATGTGTTAATATAGCAACAGTAGAAAGGAGTTTATTGGAGTTTTATATTTATACACACACACACACACACACACATATACAGTATATATATATATATATATATATATATATATATATATATATATATATATATATATATATATATATATATAGAATCACATCAAGTATACAAAAGCAGACATGTTGAGTGGTGAAATATGTGGCAGGTTAATAGTTTTCTGCAGTAAATATGTTCCTACTTGCAAAAAATTGCAAATAGCTTTTGATGTATAATTATAAAAACTGTGTTTGTATATAAAGTAAGAAAGGGGGAAAAACTAGATATTTAATGAATACGTGGAATAGTAAAATATTTAAATACATTCAGTAAAGAATCACTCAGTCATGACTGAAATAAAATAGGGAATGGATACTTGGAATACTGAATGATGAAATGAAATTCTTGCAAAGATATAGAAAATAAAAACTTGTTATGAATCGAAGGCTTAACAAGCATCAGTTAGCGATACGTTAAGTTAGCTTGCCTTGCTACGCAAGCGTAGAACGATCAGAATAATCTTTATTCCAAATCATGAATTAATGTTTGAACAAATAGGATAACACTGATGTCACGGATTTGTATTGTGATAACGCTTACCTTGAATCTCCGCATAGCAGATGTCCAGTGAGTTACAAACAGCTGGAATATCACGAAACTCATTCAGCCAATCAGCGGCGAGATTGGCATGTCAACTTGCTGATTGGCTATTTCCTCTCGGTAGGAATTGATTGGCTCCTTTGCCCCATCTGTTCGAAAGTTTCGGATTTGCGTTAGGAACTGTTCGGATTAATTTAGGATGTGTTCGGACTTTCGTTCTGACTTTGTTAGGAATTGTTGCGACCTTGTTCGGAAGTATTCAAATGTTGTTAGGAAGTGTTAGGAAGTGTTAAGCCGTCCGATCGCTGGAAGGTACGGCCACGACTACGCCTAATGTTAGAAAGCAAGCCCCCTTGTCTGGTTTCGCCCTGCACAGGCCAAGCTTCAGAAACAAAATCACGCAGAAAGATGAGGTGGTAAAAGAATGAGGATTCGAACCTGCGCCGGGAGACCCCAATGGATTTTTAGTCCATCGCCTTAACCACTCGGCCACGACTACGGGAGTAGACAAATTTCTGCTCAGTTTGTGTCCAACACTGCTGCCTGACCTACTTGCAACCAACCCAGCTCAGTCAGCAAGCGGAGATTGCAAGCTAGCCCTGCAAGCGTGTAAAAAAGCGGTCCCACTGAGGAGAAATCAGGCTGCCATGTCTCATCCTATGTAATGGGGTTTTTTCAGTACTGGCCCTGGGGACCGACAGCACTGCACAAATGGGAGGTCTTTCTTATTCTACTCACTCCGTGAGCACTCTTTCCTAAAGGGCTGACCATCAGAATCATGTGTGCCGAACAAGGGAGATGCACTGATCCCCGGGAGAAGGAAGGAACATCGCTCTAATACAGAGTCAGTAGAAGAGATGGACCCGTAGTGATAGCAAGCTGAGCCCTCCAAAAAGTAGACTGACCTTCGCCCAAACAGGGACTTGAATTAAGCAGACCACCTTCTGCCCTGTTGTGTGTCACATTGCTGCCTGACCTACTTGCAACCTAGCAAGCCGAGATTGTAAGCTAGCCCTGGAAGCGGGTAAAACAGCAGTCCCACTGAGGAGAAATCAGACTGCCATGTCTCATCCTATGTAATGGGGTTTTTCAGTGCTGGGCCTGGGGACCGACAGCACTGCACATTTCGGAGGTCTGTCTTATTCTACTCACTCTGTGAGCGCGCTTTCCTAACGAGCTGACCATCAGAATCAGGTGTGCCAAACAAGGGAGGTGCAATGATACCCTGGAGCAGGAAGGAACACCGCTCCAGTACAGATTCAGAAGAAGAGATGGACCGTAGTGATAGCAAGGTGACTCCTCCAAAAGCAGATAGACTTCACCCTAACAGGGACTTGAATCCTGGACCCTCAGATTAAAAGTCTCATGCTCTACCGACTGAGCTATCCAGGCTCTTGTGGAGCACAGGCTTCTCACCTTTTATAAAGCAGCAATTTTACAACAAGCTGCCCAGAAGAGACGCAGGTGTCACAAGGATGAACGCTAGAAATAGTTATGGCACAGAGAGCGAAGGACCATAGATGGCACAATTACAGTCACAGAAAGCTAAAGCAATACTGCAAATCCCTCCCGTAGTCGGCAGAGTTCGAACCTGCGCAGGGAGACCCCAATGGATTTCAAGTCCATCGCCTTAACCTCTCGGCCACGACTACGCCTAATGTTTGAAAGCAAGCCCCCTTGTCTGATGGCGCCCTGGACAGGCCAAGCTTCAGAAACAAAATCACGCAGAAAGATGAGGTGGTAAAACATTTTCAACCTTCCAGTATACTCAACGGCAAATGGTTGCCATGACCCTGATTCGAACTGGGGTTGCTGCGGCCACAACGCAGAGTATTAACCACTATACGATCACGGCGTGCCACTGGCTCACCCAAGAGAACCCCTGGAGCCCGGATACAAGAAGCAGCAGCGGCGTGTTTGTCCATCGAAGAGGGACTGGACATTTCGCAAATAAGTGCGAGGACCATGAAAAATGCATGGATGCTTTGCCTCATGGCCTTCAGCAAACAGTTTAGTCAGCAGGATTTGAACTTGCGAGGGGAGACCCCAATGCATTTCTAGTCCATCGCCTTAACCACTCGGCCACGACAACGGGAGTAGACAAATTTCTGCTCAGTTTGTGTCCAACACTGCTGCCTGACCTACATGCAACCAACCCAGCTCAGTCAGCAAGCGGAGATTGCAAGCTAGCCCTGCAAGCGGGTAAAACAGCATTCCCACTGAGGAGAAATCAGCCTGCCATGTCTCATCCTATGTAATGGGGTTTTTCAGTACTGACCCTGGGGACCGACAGCACTGCACAATTGGGAAGTCTGTCTTATTCTACTCACTCTGTGAGCACTCTTTACTAAAGGGCTGACCATCAGAATCAGGTGTGCCGAACAAGGGAGATGCACTGATCCCCGGGAGCAGGAAGGAACATCGCTCTAGTACAGAGTCAGCAGAAGAGATGGACCGTAGGGATAGCAAGCTGAGGCCTACAAAAAGAAGACTGACCTTCGCCCAAACAGGGACTTGAATTAAGCAGACCACCTTCTGCCATGTTGTGTGTAACACTGCTGCCTGACCTACTTGCAATCTAGCAGGAGGAGATTGTAAGCTAGCCCTGGAAGCGGCTAAAACAGCAGTCCCACTGAGGAGAAATCAGGCTGCCATGTCTCATCCTATGTAATGGGGTTTTTCAGTACTGGCCCTGGGGACCGACAGCACTGCACAAATGGGAGGTCTGTCTTATTCTACTCACTCTGTGAGCACTCTTTCCTAAAGGGCTGACCATCAGAATCATGTGTGCCGAACAAGTGAGATGCACTGATCCCCGGGAGAAGGAAGGAACATCGCTCTAATACAGAGTCAGCAGAAGAGATGGACCCGTAGTGATAGCAAGCTGAGGCCTCCAAAAAGTAGACTGACCTTCGCCCAAACAGGGACTTGAATTAAGCAGACCACCTTCTGCCCTGTTGTGTGTCACATTGCTGCCTGACCTACTTGCAACCTAGCAAGCCGAGATTGTAAGCTAGCCCTGGAAGCGGGTAAAACAGCAGTCCCACTGATGAGAAATCAGGCTGCCATGTCTCATCCTATGTAATGGGGTTTTTCAGTTCTGGGCCTGGGGACCGACAGCACTGCACAATTCGGAGGTCTGTCTTATTCTACTCACTCTGTGAGCGCGCTTTCCTAACGAGCTGACCATCAGAATCAGGTGTGCCAAACAAGGGAGGTGCACTGATACCCTGGAGCAGGAAGGAACATCGCTCCAGTACAGATTCAGAAGAAGAGATGGACCGTAGTGATAGCAAGGTGACTCCGCCAAAAGCAGACAGACCTTCACCCTAAAAGGGACTTGAACCCTGGACCCTCAGATTAAAAGTCTGATGCTCTACCGACTGAGCTATCGAGGCTCTTCTGGAGCACTGGCTTCTCACCTTTTATAAAGCAGCAGTTTTACAACAAGCTGCCCAGAAGAGACGCAGGTGTCACAAGGATGAAAGCTAGAAGCAGTTATGGCACAGAGAGCGAAGGGCCATAGAAGGCACAATTACCGTCACAGAAAGCTAAAGCAATACTGCAAATCCCTCCCGTAGTTGGCAGAGTTCGAACCTGCGCAGGGAGACCCCAAAGGATTTCAAGTCCATCGCCTTAACCTCTCGGCCACGACTACGCCTAATGTTAGAAAGCAAGCCCCCTTGTCTGGTGGCGCCCTGCACAGGCCAATCTTCAGAAACAAAATCACGCAGAAAGATGAGGTGGTAAAAATTTTTCAGCCTTCCCGTATACTCAACGGCAAAGGGTTGCCGTGACCCGGATTCGAACTGGGGTTGCTGCGGCCACAACACTGAGTACTAACCACTATACGATCACGGCGTGCCACTGGCACACCCAAGACAACCCCTGGAGCCCGGATACAAGAAGCAGCAGCGGCGTGTTTGTCCATTGAGGAGGGACTGGACATTTCGCAAATAAGTGCGAGCACCATGAAAAATGCATGGATGCTTTGCCTCATGGCCTTCAGCAAACAGCGTAGTCGGCACGATTCGAACCTGCGCGGGGAGACCCCAATGGATTTCTAGTCCATCGCCTTAACCACTCGGCCACGACTACGGCAGTAGACCAATTTCTGCTCAGTTTGTGTCCAACACTGCTGCCTGACCTACTTGCAACCAACCCAGCTCAGTCAGCAAGCGGAGATTGCAAGCTAGCCCTGCAAGCGGGTAAAACAGCGGTCCCACTGAGGAGAAATCAGCCTGCCATGTCTCATCCTATGTAATGGGGTTTTTCAGTACTGGCCCTGGGGACCGACAGCACTGCACAATTGGGAAGTCTGTCTTATTCTACTCACTCTGTGAGCACTCTTTCCTAAAGGGCTGACCATCAGAATCATGTGTGCCGAACAAGGGAGATGCACTGATACCCTGGAGCAGGAAGGAAAACCGATCCAGTACAGATTCCGAAGAAGAGATGGACCGTAGTAATAGCAAGGTGACTCCGCCAAAAGCAGACAGACCTTCGCCCGAACAGGGACTTGAACCCTGACAGTTTTACAACAAGCTGCCAAGAAGAGACGCAGGTGTCACGAGGATGAAAGCTAGAAGCAGTTATGGCACAGAGAGCAAAGGACCATAGAAGGCACAATTATCGTCACAGAAAGCTAAAGCAATACTGCAAAGCCCTCCCGTAGTCGGCAGGGTTCGAACCTGCGCGGGGAGACCCCAATGGATTTCAAGTCCATCGCCTTAACCTCTCGGCCACGACTACGCCTGATGTTAGAAAGCAAGCCCCCTTGTCCGATGGCGCCCTGCACAGGCCAAGCTTCAGAAACAAAATCACGCAGAAAGATGAGGTGGTAAAAAATTTTCAACCTTCCCGTATACTCAACGGCAAAGGGTTGCTGCGGCCACAACGCAGAGTACTAATCACTACACGATCACGGCGTGCCACTAGCTAACCCAAGAGAACCCCTGAAGCCCGGATACAAGAAGCAGCAGCGGCGTGTTTGTCCATCGAAGAGGGACTGGACATTTCGCAAATAAGTGCGAGGACCGTGAAAAATGCACAATTCGGAGGTCTGTCTTATTCTACTCACTCTGTGAGCGCGCTTTCCTAACGAGCTGACCATCAGAATCAGGTGTGCCCAACAAGGGAGGTGCACTGATACCCTGGAGCAGGAAGGAACACAGCTCCAGTACAGATTCAGAAGAAGAGATGGACCGTAGTGATAGCAAGGTGACTCCGCCAAAAGCAGACAGACCTTCACCCTAACAGGGACTTGAACCCTGGACCCTCAAATTAAAAGTCTGATGCTCTACCGACTGAACTATCCAGGCTCTTGTGGAGCACTGGCTTCTCACCTTTTATAAAACAGCAGTTTTACAACAAGCTGCCCAGAAGAGAAGCAGGTGTCACGAGGATGAAAGCTAGAAGCAGTTATGGCACAGAGAGCGAAGGACCATAGAAGGCACAATTACCGTCACAGAAAGCTAAAGCAATACTGCAAATCCCTCCCGTAGTCAGCAGAGTTCGAACCTGCGCAGGGAGACCCCAATGGATTTCAAGTCTTCCCATATACTCAACGGCAAAGGGTTGCCGTGACACGGATTAGACCCGGGGTTGCTGCGGCCACAATGCAGAGTACTAACCACTATACGATCACGGCGTGCCACTGGCTCACCCAAGACAACCCCTGGAGTCGGATACAAGAAGCAGCAGCGGCGTGTTTGTCCATCGTAGAGGGACTGGACATTTCGCAAATAAGTGCGAGGACAGTGAAAAATGCATGGATGCTTTGCCTCATGGCCTTCAGCAAACAGCGTAGTCAGCAGGATTCAAACCTGCGCGGGGAGACCCCAATGGATTTCTAGGTCATTGCCTTAACCACTCGGCCACGACTACGGGAGTAGACCAATTTCTGCTCAGTTTGTGTCCAACACTGATGCCTGTCCTACTTGCAACCAACCCAGCTCAGTCAGCAAGCGGAGATTGCAAGCTAGCCCTGCAAGCGGGTAAAACAGCGCTCCCACTGAGGAGAAATCAGGCTGCCATGTCTCATCC
>NC_081772.1:31167264-31219764 GCF_963082965.1 Carassius carassius
CGCTCCAGTACAGATTCAGAAGAAGAGATGGACCATAGTGATAGCAAGGTGACTCCGCCAAAAGTAGACAGACCTTCACCCGAACAGGGACTTGAACCCTGGACCCTCAGATTAAAAGTCTGATGCTCTACCGACTGAGCTATCCGGGCTCTTTTGGGGCACTGGCTTCTCACCTTTTATAAATCAGCAATTTTACAACAAGCTGCCCAGAAGAGACGCAGGTGTAACGAGGATGAAAGCTAGAAGCAGTAATGGCACAGAGAGCGAAGGACCATAGATGGCACAATTACCGTCACAGAAAGCTAAAGCAATACTGCAAATCCCTACCGTAGTTGGCAGAGCTCGAACCTGCGCAGGGAGACCACAATGGTTTTCAAGTCCATCGCCTTAACCTCTCGGCCATGACTACGCATAATGTTAGAAAGCAAGCCCCCTTGTCTGATGGCGCCCTGCACAGGCCAAGCTTCAGAAACAAAATCAAGCAGAAAGATGAGGTGGTAAAATATTTTCAACCTTCCCGTATACTCAACGGCAAAGTGTTGCCGTGACCCGGATTCGAACCGGGGTTGCTGCGCCCACAACGCAGAGTACTAACCACTATACGATCACAGCGTGCCACTGGCTCTCCCAAGACAACCCCTGGAGCCCGGATACAAGAAGCAGCAGCGGCGTGTTTGTCCATCGAAGAGGGTCTGGACATTTCGCAAATAAGTGCGAGGACCGTGAAAAATACATGGATGCTTTGCCTCATGGCCTTCAGCAAACAGCATAGTCGGCAGGATTCGAACCTGCGCGGGGAGACCCCAATGGATTTCAAGTCCATCGCCTTAACCACTCGGCCACGTCTACGGGAGTAGACCAATTACTGCTCAGTTTGTGTCCAACACTGCTGCCTGTCCTACTTGCAACCAACCCAGCTCAGTCAGCAAGCGGAGATTGCAAGCTAGCCCTGCAAACGGGTAAAACAGCGCTCCCACTGAGGAGAAATCAGGCTGCCATGTCTCATCCTATGTAATGGGGTTTTTCAGTACTGGCCCTGGGGACCGACAGCACTGCACAATTGGGAAGTCTGTCTTATTCTACTCACTCTGTGAGCACTCTTTCCTAAAGGGCTGACCATCAGAATCAGTTTGCCGAACAAGGGAGATGCACTGATCCCAGGGAGCAGGAAGGAACATCGCTCTAGTACAGAGTCAGCAGAAGAGATGGACCGTAGTGATAGCAAGCTAAAGCCTACAAAAAGAAGACTGACCTTCGCCCAAACAGGGAATTAAGCAGACCACCTTCTGCCATGTTGTGTGTAACACTGCTGCCTGACCTACTTGCAACCTAGCAAGCCGAGATTGTAAGCTAGCCCTGGAAGCGTCTAAAACAGCAGTCCCACTGAGGAGAAATCAGGCTACCATGTCTCATCCTATGTAATGGGGTTTTTCAGTACTGGCCCTCGGGACCGACACAACTGCACAAATGGGAGGTCTGTCTTATTCTACTCACTCTGTGAGCACTCTTTCCTAAAGGGCTGACCATCAGAATCATGTGTGCCGAACAAGGGAGATGCACTGATCCCCGGGAGAAGGAAGGAACATCGCTCTAATACAGAGTCAGCAGAAGAGATGGTCCCGTAGTGATAGCTAGCTGAGGCCTCCAAAAAGTAGACTGACCTTCGCCCAAACAGGGACTTGAATTAAGCAGACCACCTTCTGCCCTGTTGTGTGTCACATTGCTGCCTGACCTACTTGCAACCTAGCAAGCCGAGATTGTAAGCTAGCCCTGGAAGCGGGAAAATTAGCAGTCCCACTGAGGAGAAATCAGGCTGCCATGTCTCATCCTATGTAATGGGGTTTTTCAGTGCTGGGCCTGGGGACCGACAGCACTGCACAATTCGGAGGTCTGTCTTATTCTACTCACTCTGTGAGCGCGCTTTCCTAACGAGCTGACCATCAGAATCAGGTGTGCCAAACAAGGGAGGTGCACTGATACCCTGGAGCAGGAAGGAACACCGCTCCAGTACAGATTCAGAAGAAGAGATGGACCATAGTGATAGCAAGGTGACTCCGCCAAAAGTAGACAGACCTTCACCCGAACAGGGACTTGAACCCTGGACCCTCAGATTAAAAGTCTGATGCTCTACCGACTGAGCTATCCGGGCTCTTTTGGGGCACTGGCTTCTCACCTTTTATAAATCAGCAATTTTACAACAAGCTGCCCAGAAGAGACGCAGGTGTAACGAGGATGAAAGCTTGAAGCAGTTATGGCACAGAGAGCGAAGGACCATAGATGGCACAATTACGTCACAGAAAGCTAAAGCAATACTGCAAATCCCTACCGTAGTTGGCAGAGCTCGAACCTGCGCAGGGAGACCACAATGGTTTTCAAGTCCATCGCCTTAACCTCTCGGCCATGACTACGCATAATGTTAGAAAGCAAGCCCCCTTGTCTGATGGCGCCCTGCACAGGCCAAGCTTCAGAAACAAAATCAAGCAGAAAGATGAGGTGGTAAAATATTTTCAACCTTCCCGTATACTCAACGGCAAAGGGTTGCCGTGACCCGGATTCGAACCAGGGTTGCTGCAGCCACAACGCAGAGTACTAACCACTATACGATCACGGCGTGCCACTGGCTCTCCCAAGACAACCCCTGGAGCCCGGATACAAGAAGCAGCAGCGGCGTGTTTGTCCATCGAAGAGGGTCTGGACATTTCGCAAATAAGTGCGAGGACCGTGAAAAATGCATGGATGCTTTGAATCATGGCCTTCAGCAAAAAGCGTAGTCGGCAGGATTCGAACCTGCGCGGGGAGACCCCAATGGATTTCAAGTCCATCGCCTTAACCACTCGGCCACGACTACGGGAGTAGACCAATTACTGCTCAGTTTGTGTCCAACACTGCTGCCTGACCTACTTGCAACCAACCCAGCTCAGTCAGCAAGCAGAGATTGCAAGCTAGCCCTGCAAGCGGGTAAAACATCGGTCCCTCTGAGGAGAAATCAGGCTGCCATGTCTCATCCTATGTAATGGGATTTTTCAGTACTGGCCCTGGGGACCGACAGCACTGCACAATTGGGAAGTCTGTCTTATTCTACTCACTCTGTGAGCACTTTTTCCTAAAGGGCTGACCATCAGAATCAGGTTTGCCGAACAAGGGAGATGCACTGATCCCCGGGAGCAGAAAGGAACATCGCTCTAGTACAGATTCAGAAGAAGAGATGGACCGTAGTGATAGCAAGGTGACTCCGCCAAAATCAGACAGACCTTCACCCGAACAGGGACTTGAACCCTGGACCCTCAGATTAAAAGTCTGATGCTCTACCGACTGAGCTATCCGGGCTCTTTTGGGGCACTGGCTTCTCACCTTTTATAAATCAGCAATTTTACAACAAGCTGCCCAGAAGAGACGCAGGTGTAACGAGGATGAAAGCTAGAAGCAGTAATGGCACAGAGAGCGAAGGACCATAGATGGCACAATTACCGTCACAGAAAGCTAAAGCAATACTGCAAATCCCTACCGTAGTTGGCAGAGCTCGAACCTGCGCAGGGAGACCACAATGGTTTTCAAGTCCATCGCCTTAACCTCTCGGCCATGACTACGCATAATGTTAGAAAGCAAGCCCCCTTGTCTGATGGCGCCCTGCACAGGCCAAGCTTCAGAAACAAAATCAAGCAGAAAGATGAGGTGGTAAAATATTTTCAACCTTCCCGTATACTCAACGGCAAAGTGTTGCCGTGACCCGGATTCGAACCGGGGTTGCTGCGGCCACAACGCAGAGTACTAACCACTATACGATCACAGCGTGCCACTGGCTCTCCCAAGACAACCCCTGGAGCCCGGATACAAGAAGCAGCAGCGGCGTGTTTGTCCATCGAAGAGGGTCTGGACATTTCGCAAATAAGTGCGAGGACCGTGAAAAATACATGGATGCTTTGCCTCATGGCCTTCAGCAAACAGCATAGTCGGCAGGATTCGAACCTGCGCGGGGAGACCCCAATGGATTTCAAGTCCATCGCCTTAACCACTCGGCCACGTCTACGGGAGTAGACCAATTACTGCTCAGTTTGTGTCCAACACTGCTGCCTGTCCTACTTGCAACCAACCCAGCTCAGTCAGCAAGCGGAGATTGCAAGCTAGCCCTGCAAACGGGTAAAACAGCGCTCCCACTGAGGAGAAATCAGGCTGCCATGTCTCATCCTATGCAATGGGGTTTTTCAGTACTGGCCCTGGGGACCGACAGCACTGCACAATTGGGAAGTCTGTCTTATTCTACTCACTCTGTGAGCACTCTTTCCTAAAGGGCTGACCATCAGAATCAGTTTGCCGAACAAGGGAGATGCACTGATCCCAGGGAGCAGGAAGGAACATCGCTCTAGTACAGAGTCAGCAGAAGAGATGGACCGTAGTGATAGCAAGCTAAAGCCTACAAAAAGAAGACTGACCTTCGCCCAAACAGGGAATTAAGCAGACCACCTTCTGCCATGTTGTGTGTAACACTGCTGCCTGACCTACTTGCAACCTAGCAAGCCGAGATTGTAAGCTAGCCCTGGAAGCGTCTAAAACAGCAGTCCCACTGAGGAGAAATCAGGCTACCATGTCTCATCCTATGTAATGGGGTTTTTCAGTACTGGCCCTCGGGACCGACACAACTGCACAAATGGGAGGTCTGTCTTATTCTACTCACTCTGTGAGCACTCTTTCCTAAAGGGCTGACCATCAGAATCATGTGTGCCGAACAAGGGAGATGCACTGATCCCCGGGAGAAGGAAGGAACATCGCTCTAATACAGAGTCAGCAGAAGAGATGGTCCCGTAGTGATAGCTAGCTGAGGCCTCCAAAAAGTAGACTGACCTTCGCCCAAACAGGGACTTGAATTAAGCAGACCACCTTCTGCCCTGTTGTGTGTCACATTGCTGCCTGACCTACTTGCAACCTAGCAAGCTGAGATTGTAAGCTAGCCCTGGAAGCGGGAAAATTAGCAGTCCCACTGAGGAGAAATCAGGCTGCCATGTCTCATCCTATGTAATGGGGTTTTTCAGTGCTGGGCCTGGGGACCGACAGCACTGCACAATTCGGAGGTCTGTCTTATTCTACTCACTCTGTGAGCGCGCTTTCCTAACGAGCTGACCATCAGAATCAGGTGTGCCAAACAAGGGAGGTGCACTGATACCCTGGAGCAGGAAGGAACACCGCTCCAGTACAGATTCAGAAGAAGAGATGGACCGTAGTGATAGCAAGGTGACTCCGCCAAAAGCAGACAGACTTTCACCCTAACAGGGACTTGAACCCTGGACCCTCAAATTAAAAGTCTGATGCTCTACCGACTGAGCTATCCAGGCTCTTGTGGAGCACTGGCTTCTCACCTTTTATAAAGCAGCAGTTTTACAACAAGCTGCCCAGAAGAGACGCAGGTGTCACAAGGATGAAAGCTAGAAGCAGTTATGGCACAGAGAGCGAAGGACCATAGAAGGCACAATTACCGTCACAGAAAGCTAAAGCAATACTGCAAATCCCTCCCGTAGTCGGCAGAGTCCGAACCTGCGCAGGGAGACCCCAAAGGATTTCAAGTCCATCGCCTTAACCTCTCGGCCACGACTACGCCTAATGTTAGAAAGCAAGCCCCACTGTCTGGTGGCACCCTGCACAGGCCAAGCTTCAGAAACAAAATCACGCAGAAAGATGAGGTGGTAAAAAATTTTCAACCTTCCCGTATACTCAACGGCAAAGGGTTGCCGTGACCCGGATTCGAACCGGTGTTGCTGCAGCCACAACGTAGAGTACTAACCACTATACGATCACGGCGTGCCACTGGCTCACCCAAGACAACGCCTGGAGCCCTGATACAAGAAGCAGCAGCGGCATGTTTGTCCATCGAAGAGGGACTGGACATTTCGCAAATAAGTGCGAGGACTGTGAAAAATGCATGGATGCCTTGCCTCATGGCCTTCAGCAAACAGCGTAGTCGGCAGGATTCGAACCTGCACGGGGAGACCCCAATGGATTTCTAGTCCATCGCCTTAACCACTCGGCCACGACTACAGGAGTACACCAATTTCTGCTCAGTTTGTGTCCAACACTGCTGCCTGTCCTACTTGCAACCAACCCAGCTCAGTCAGCAAGCGGAGATTGCAAGCTAGCCCTGCAAGCGGGTAAAACAGCGCTCTCACTGAGGAGAAATCAGGCTGCCATGTCTCATCCTATGTAATGGGGTTTTTCAGTACTGGCCCTGGGGACCGACAGCACTGCACAATTGGGAAGTCTGTCTTATTCTACTCACTCTGTGAGCACTCTTTTCTAAAGGGCTGACCATCAGAATCAGTTTGCCGAACAAGGGAGATGCACTGATCCCAGGGAGCAGGAAGGAACATCGCTCTAGTACAGAGTCAGCAGAAGAGATGGACCGTAGTGATAGCAAGCTGAGGCCTACAAAAAGAAGACTGACCTTCGCCCAAACAGGGACTTGAATTAAGCAGACCACCTTCTGCCATGTTGTGTGTAACACTGCTGCCTGACCTACTTGCAACCTAGCAAGCCGAGATTGTAAGCTAGCCCTGGAAGCGTCTAAAACAGCAGTCCCACTGAGGAGAAATCAGGCTGCCATGTCTCATCCTATGTAATGGGGTTTTTCAGTACTGGCCCTCGGGACCGACACAACTGCACAAATGGGAGGTCTGTCTTATTCTACTCACTCTGTGAGCACTCTTTCCTAAAGGGCTGACCATCAGAATCATGTGTGCCGAACAAGGGAGATGCACTGATCCCCGGGAGAAGGAAGGAACATCGCTCTAATACAGAGTCAGCAGAAGAGATGGTCCCGTAGTGATAGCTAGCTGAGGCCTCCAAAAAGTAGACTGACCTTCGCCCAAACAGGGACTTGAATTAAGCAGACCACCTTCTGCCCTGTTGTGTGTCACATTGCTGCCTGACCTACTTGCAACCTAGCAAGCCGAGATTGTAAGCTAGCCCTGGATGCGGGAAAATTAGCAGTCCCACTGAGGAGAAATCAGGCTGCCATGTCTCATCCTATGTAATGGGGTTTTTCAGTGCTGGGCCTGGGGACCGACAGCACTGCACAATTCGGAGGTCTGTCTTATTCTACTCACTCTGTGAGCGCGCTTTCCTAACGAGCTGACCATCAGAATCAGGTGTGCCAAACAAGGGAGGTGCACTGATACCCTGGAGCAGGAAGGAACACCGCTCCAGTACAGATTCAGAAGAAGAGATGGACCATAGTGATAGCAAGGTGACTCCGCCAAAAGTAGACAGACCTTCACCCAAACAGGGACTTGAACCCTGGACCCTCAGATTAAAAGTCTGATGCTCTACCGACTGAGCTATCCGGGCTCTTTTGGGGCACTGGCTTCTCACCTTTTATAAATCAGCAATTTTACAACAAGCTGCCCAGAAGAAACGCAGGTGTAACGAGGATGAAAGCTAGAAGCAGTTATGGCACAGAGAGCGAAGGACCATAGATGGCACAATTACCGTCACAGAAAGCTAAAGCAATACTGCAAATCCCTACCGTAGTTGGCAGAGCTCGAACCTGCGCAGGGAGACCACAATGGTTTTCAAGTCCATCGCCTTAACCTCTCGGCCATGACTACGCATAATGTTAGAAAGCAAGCCCCCTTGTCTGATGGCGCCCTGCACAGGCCAAGCTTCAGAAACAAAATCAAGCAGAAAGATGAGGTGGTAAAATATTTTCAACCTTCCCGTATACTCAACGGCAAAGTGTTGCCGTGACCCGGATTCGAACCGGGGTTGCTGCGGCCACAACGCAGAGTACTAACCACTATACGATCACGGCGTGCCACTGGCTCTCCCAAGACAACCCCTGGAGCCCGGATACAAGAAGCAGCAGCGGCGTGGTTGTCCATCGAAGAGGGTCTGGACATTTCGCAAATAAGTGCGAGGACCGTGAAAAATACATGGATGCTTTGCCTCATGGCCTTCAGCAAACAGCATAGTCGGCAGGATTCGAACCTGCGCGGGGAGACCCCAATGGATTTCAAGTCCATCGCCTTAACCACTCGGCCACGTCTACGGGAGTAGACCAATTACTGCTCAGTTTGTGTCCAACACTGCTGCCTGTCCTACTTGCAACCAACCCAGCTCAGTCAGCAAGCGGAGATTGCAAGCTAGCCCTGCAAGCGGGTAAAACAGCGCTCCCACTGAGGAGAAATCAGGCTGCCATGTCTCATCCTATGTAATGGGGTTTTTCAGTACTGGCCCTGGGGACCGACAGCACTGCACAATTGGGAAGTCTGTCTTATTCTACTCACTCTGTGAGCACTCTTTCCTAAAGGGCTGACCATCAGAATCATGTGTGCCGAACAAAGGAGATGCACTGATCCCCGGGAGAAGGAAGGAACATCGCTCTAATACAGAGTCAGCAGAAGAGATGGACCCGTAGTGATAGCAAGCTGAGGCCTCCAAAAAGTAGACTGACCTTCGCCCAAACAGGGACTTGAATTAAGCAGACCACCTTCTGCCCTGTTGTGTGTCACATTGCTGCCTGACCTACTTGCAACCTAGCAAGCCGAGATTGTAACCTAGCCCTGGAAGCGGGAAAAACAGCAGTCCCACTGAGGAGAAATCAGGCTGCCATGTCTCATCCTATGTAATGGGGTTTTTCAGTGCTGGGCCTGGGGACCGACAGCACTGCACAATTCGGAGGTCTGTCTTATTCTACTCACTCTGTGAGCGCGCTTTCCTAACGAGCTGACCATCAGAATCAGGTGTGCCAAACAAGGGAGGTGCACTGATACCCTGGAGCAGGAAGGAACACCGCTCCAGTACAGATTCAGAAGAAGAGATGGACCATAGTGATAGCAAGGTGACTCCGCCAAAAGTAGACAGACCTTCACCCGAACAGGGACTTTAACCCTGGACCCTCAGATTAAAAGTCTGATGCTCTACCGACTGAGCTATCCGGGCTCTTTTGGGGCACTGGCTTCTCACCTTTTATAAATCAGCAATTTTACAACAAGCTGCCCAGAAGAGACGCAGGTGTAACGAGGATGAAAGCTAGAAGCAGTTATGGCACAGAGAGCGAAGGACCATAGATGGCACAATTACCGTCACAGAAAGCTAAATCAATACTGCAAATCCCTCCCGTAGTTGGCAGAGCTCAAACCTGCGCAGGGAGATCCCAATGGATTTCAAGTCCATCGCCTTAACCTCTCGGCCATGACTACGCATAATGTTAGAAAGCAAGCCCCCTTGTCTGATGGCGCCCTGCACAGGCCAAGCTTCAGAAACAAAATCAAGCAGAAAGAAGAGGTGGTAAAATATTTTCAACCTTCCCGTATACTCAACGGCAAAGGGTTGCCGTGACCCGGATTCGAACCGGGGTTGCTGCGTCCACAACGCAGAGTACTAACCACTATACGATCACGGCGTGCCACTGGCTCTCCCAAGACAACCCCTGGAGCCCGGATACAAGAAGCAGCAGCGGCGTGTTTGTCCATCGAAGAGGGTCTGGACATTTCGCAAATAAGTGCGAGGAACGTGAAAAATGCATGGATGCTTTGCCTCATGGCCTTCAGCAAAAAGCGTAGTCGGCAGGATTCGAACCTGCGCGGGGAGACCCCAATGGATTTCAAGTCCATCGCCTTAACCACTCGGCCACGACTACGGGAGTAGACCATTTACTGCTCAGTTTGTGTCCAACACTGCTGCCTGACCTACTTGCAACCAACCCAGCTCAGTCAGCAAGCAGAGATTGCAAGCTAGCCCTGCAAGCGGGTAAAACATCGGTCCCTCTGAGGAGAAATCAGGCTGCCATGTCTCATCCTATGTAATGGGGTTTTTCAGTACTGGCCCTGGGGACCGACAGCACTGCACAATTGGGAAGTCTGTCTTATTCTACTCACTCTGTGAGCACTTTTTCCTAAAGGGCTGACCATCAGAATCAGGTTTGCCGAACAAGGGAGATGCACTGATCCCCGGGAGCAGAAAGGAACATCGCTCTAGTACAGAGTCAGCAGAAAAGATGGACCGTAGTTATAGCAAGCTGAGGCCTACAAAAAGAAGACTGACCTACGCCCAAACAGGGACTTGAATTAAGGCTTTGCCTCATGGCCTTCAGCAAACAGCGTAGTCGGCAGGATTCGAACCTGCGCGGGGAGACCCCAATGGATTTCAAGTCCATCGCCTTAACCACTCGGCCACGACTACGGGAGTAGACCAATTACTGCTCAGTTTGTGTCCAACACTGTTGCCTGTCCTACTTGCAACCAACCCAGCTCAGTCAGCAAGCGGAGATTGCAAGCTAGCCCTGCAAGCGGGTAAAACAGCGCTCCCACTGAGGAGAAATCAGGCTGCCATTTCTCATCCTATGTAATGGGGTTTTTCAGTACTGGCCCTGGGGACCGACAGCACTGCACAATTGGGAAGTCTGTCTTATTCTACTCACTCTGTGAGCACTCTTTCCTAAAGGGCTGACCATCAGAATCATGTGTGCCGAACAAAGGAGATGCACTGATCCCCGGGAGAAGGAAGGAACATCGCTCTAATACAGAGTCAGCAGAAGAGATGGACCCGTAGTGATAGCAAGCTGAGGCCTCCAAAAAGTAGACTGACCTTCGCCCAAACAGGGACTTGAATTAAGCAGACCACCTTCTGCCCTGTTGTATGTCACATTGCTGCCTGACCTACTTGCAACCTAGCAAGCCGAGATTGTAAGCTAGCCCTGGAAGCGGGAAAAACAGCAGTCCCACTGAGGAGAAATCAGGCTGCCATGTCTCATCCTATGTAATGGGGTTTTTCAGTACTGGCCCTCGGGACCGAGACAACTGCACAAATGGGAGGTCTGTCTTATTCTACTCACTCTGTGAGCACTCTTTCCTAAAGGGCTGACCATCAGAATCATGTGTGCCGAACAAGGGAGATGCACTGATCCCCGGGAGAAGGAAGGAACATCGCTCTAATACAGAGTCAGCAGAAGAGATGGTCCCGTAGTGATAGCTAGCTGAGGCCTCCAAAAAGTAGACTGACCTTCGCCCAAACAGGGACTTGAATTAAGCAGACCACCTTCTGCCCTGTTGTGTGTCACATTGCTGCCTGACCTACTTGCAACCTAGCAAGCCGAGATTGTAAGCTAGCCCTGGAAGCGGGAAAATTAGCAGTCCCACTGAGGAGAAATCAGGCTGCCATGTCTCATCCTATGTAATGGGGTTTTTCAGTGCTGGGCCTGGGGACCGACAGCACTGCACAATTCGGAGGTCTGTCTTATTCTACTCACTCTGTGAGCGCGCTTTCCTAACGAGCTGACCATCAGAATCAGGTGTGCCAAACAAGGGAGGTGCACTGATACCCTGGAGCAGGAAGGAACACCGCTCCAGTACAGATTCAGAAGAAGAGATGGACCATAGTGATAGCAAGGTGACTCCGCCAAAAGTAGACAGACCTTCACCCGAACAGGGACTTGAGCCCTGGACCCTCAGATTAAAAGTCTGATGCTCTACCGACTGAGCTATCCGGGCTCTTTTGGGGCACTGGCTTCTCACCTTTTATAAATCAGCAATTTTACAACAAGCTGCCCAGAAGAGACGCAGGTGTAACGAGGATGAAAGCTAGAAGCAGTTATGGCACAGAGAGCGAAGGACCATAGATGGCACAATTACCGTCACAGAAAGCTAAAGCAATACTGCAAATCCCTACCGTAGTTGGCAGAGCTCGAACCTGCGCAGGGAGACCACAATGGTTTTCAAGTCCATCGCCTTAACCTCTCGGCCATGACTACGCATAATGTTAGAAAGCAAGCCCCCTTGTCTGATGGCGCCCTGCACAGGCCAAGCTTCAGAAACAAAATCAAGCAGAAAGATGAGGTGGTAAAATATTTTCAACCTTCCCGTATACTCAACGGCAAAGGGTTGCCGTGACTCGGATTCGAACCGGGGTTGCTGCGGCCACAACGCAGAGTACTAACCACTATACGATCACGGCGTGCCACTGGCTCTCCCAAGACAACCCCTGGAGCCCGGATACAAGAAGCAGCAGCGGCGTGTTTGTCCATCGAAGAGGGTCTGGACATTTCGCAAATAAGTGCGAGGACCGTGAAAAATACATGGATGCTTTGCCTCATGGCCTTCAGCAAACAGCATAGTCGGCAGGATTCGAACCTGCGCGGGGAGACCCCAATGGATTTCAAGTCCATCGCCTTAACCACTCGGCCACGTCTACGGGAGTAGACCAATTACTGCTCAGTTTGTGTCCAACACTGCTGCCTGTCCTACTTGCAACAAACCCAGCTCAGTCAGCAAGCGGAGATTGCAAGCTAGCCCTGCAAGCGGGTAAAACAGCGCTCCCACTGAGGAGAAATCAGGCTGCCATGTCTCATCCTATGTAATGGGGTTTTTCAGTACTGGCCCTGGGGACCGACAGCACTGCACAATTGGGAAGTCTGTCTTATTCTACTCACTCTGTGAGCACTCTTTCCTAAAGGGCTGACCATCAGAATCATGTGTGCCGAACAAAGGAGATGCACTGATCCCCGGGAGAAGGAAGGAACATCGCTCTAATACAGAGTCAGCAGAAGAGATGGACCCGTAGTGATAGCAAGCTGAGGCCTCCAAAAAGTAGACTGACCTTCGCCCAAACAGGGACTTGAATTAAGCAGACCACCTTCTGCCCTGTTTTGTGTCACATTGCTGCCTGACCTACTTGCAACCTAGCAAGCCGAGATTGTAACCTAGCCCTGGAAGCGGGAAAAACAGCAGTCGCACTGAGGAGAAATCAGGCTGCCATGTCTCATCCTATGTAATGGGGTTTTTCAGTGCTGGGCCTGGGGACCAACAGCACTGCACAATTCGGAGGTCTGTCTTATTCTACTCACTCTGTGAGCGCGCTTTCCTAACGAGCTGACCATCAGAATCAGGTGTGCCAAACAAGGGAGGTGCACTGATACCCTGGAGCAGGAAGGAACACCGCTCCAGTACAGATTCAGAAGAAGAGATGGACCATAGTGATAGCAAGGTGACTCCGCCAAAAGTAGACAGACCTTCACCCGAACAGGGACTTGAACCCTGGACCCTCAGATTAAAAGTCTGATGCTCTACCGACTGAGCTATCCGGGCTCTTTTGGGGCACTGGCTTCTCACCTTTTATAAATCAGCAATTTTACAACAAGCTGCCCAGAAGAGACGCAGGTGTAACGAGGATGAAAGCTAGAAGCAGTTATGGCACAGAGAGCGAAGGACCATAGATGGCACAATTACCGTCACAGAAAGCTAAATCAATACTGCAAATCCCTCCCGTAGTTGGCAGAGCTCAAACCTGCGCAGGGAGATCCCAATGGATTTCAAGTCCATCGCCTTAACCTCTCGGCCATGACTACGCATAATGTTAGAAAGCAAGCCCCCTTGTCTGATGGCGCCCTGCACAGGCCAAGCTTCAGAAACAAAATCAAGCAGAAAGATGAGGTGGTAAAATATTTTCAACCTTCCCGTATACTCAACGGCAAAGGGTTGCCGTGACCCGGATTCGAACCGGGGTTGCTGCGGCCACAACGCAGAGTACTAACCACTATACAATCACGGCGTGCCACTGGCTCTCCCAAGACAACCCCTGGAGCCCGGATACAAGAAGCAGCAGCGGCGTGTTTGTCCATCGAAGAGGGTCTGGACATTTCGCAAATAAGTGCGAGGACCGTGAAAAATACATGGATGCTTTGCCTCATGGCCTTCAGCAAACAGCATAGTCGGCAGGATTCGAACCTGCGCGGGGAGACCCCAATGGATTTCAAGTCCATCGCCTTAACCACTCGGCCACGACTACGGGAGTAGACCAATTACTGCTCAGTTTGTGTCCAACACTGTTGCCTGTCCTACTTGCAACCAACCCAGCTCAGTCAGCAAGCGGAGATTGCAAGCTAGCCCTGCAAGCGGGTAAAACAGCGCTCCCACTGAGGAGAAATCAGGCTGCCATGTCTCATCCTATGTAATGGGGTTTTTCAGTACTGGCCCTGGGGACCGACAGCACTGCACAATTGGGAAGTCTGTCTTATTCTACTCACTCTGTGAGCACTCTTTCCTAAAGGGCTGACCATCAGAATCATGTGTGCCGAACAAAGGAGATGCACTGATCCCCGGGAGAAGGAAGGAACATCGCTCTAATACAGAGTCAGCAGAAGAGATGGACCCGTAGTGATAGCAAGCTGAGGCCTCCAAAAAGTAGACTGACCTTCGCCCAAACAGGGACTTGAATTAAGCAGACCACCTTCTGCCCTGTTGTATGTCACATTGCTGCCTGACCTACTTGCAACCTAGCAAGCCGAGATTGTAAGCTAGCCCTGGAAGCGGGAAAAACAGCAGTCCCACTGAGGAGAAATCAGGCTGCCATGTCTCATCCTATGTAATGGGGTTTTTCAGTACTGGCCCTCGGGACCGAGACAACTGCACAAATGGGAGGTCTGTCTTATTCTACTCACTCTGTGAGCACTCTTTCCTAAAGGGCTGACCATCAGAATCATGTGTGCCGAACAAGGGAGATGCACTGATCCCCGGGAGAAGGAAGGAACATCGCTCTAATACAGAGTCAGCAGAAGAGATGGTCCCGTAGTGATAGCTAGCTGAGGCCTCCAAAAAGTAGACTGACCTTCGCCCAAACAGGGACTTGAATTAAGCAGACCACCTTCTGCCCTGTTGTGTGTCACATTGCTGCCTGACCTACTTGCAACCTAGCAAGCCGAGATTGTAAGCTAGCCCTGGAAGCGGGAAAATTAGCAGTCCCACTGAGGAGAAATCAGGCTGCCATGTCTCATCCTATGTAATGGGGTTTTTCAGTGCTGGGCCTGGGGACCGACAGCACTGCACAATTCGGAGGTCTGTCTTATTCTACTCACTCTGTGAGCGCGCTTTCCTAACGAGCTGACCATCAGAATCAGGTGTGCCAAACAAGGGAGGTGCACTGATACCCTGGAGCAGGAAGGAACACCGCTCCAGTACAGATTCAGAAGAAGAGATGGACCATAGTGATAGCAAGGTGACTCCGCCAAAAGTAGACAGACCTTCACCCGAACAGGGACTTGAACCCTGGACCCTCAGATTAAAAGTCTGATGCTCTACCGACTGAGCTATCCGGGCTCTTTTGGGGCACTGGCTTCTCACCTTTTATAAATCAGCAATTTTACAACAAGCTGCCCAGAAGAGACGCAGGTGTAACGAGGATGAAAGCTAGAAGCAGTTATGGCACAGAGAGCGAAGGACCATAGATGGCACAATTACCGTCACAGAAAGCTAAAGCAATACTGCAAATCCCTACCGTAGTTGGCAGAGCTCGAACCTGCGCAGGGAGACCACAATGGTTTTCAAGTCCATCGCCTTAACCTCTCGGCCATGACTACGCATAATGTTAGAAAGCAAGCCCCCTTGTCTGATGGCGCCCTGCACAGGCCAAGCTTCAGAAACAAAATCAAGCAGAAAGATGAGGTGGTAAAATATTTTCAACCTTCCCGTATACTCAACGGCAAAGGGTTGCCGTGACTCGGATTCGAACCGGGGTTGCTGCGGCCACAACGCAGAGTACTAACCACTATACGATCACGGCGTGCCACTGGCTCTCCCAAGACAACCCCTGGAGCCCGGATACAAGAAGCAGCAGCGGCGTGTTTGTCCATCGAAGAGGGTCTGGACATTTCGCAAATAAGTGCGAGGACCGTGAAAAATACATGGATGCTTTGCCTCATGGCCTTCAGCAAACAGCATAGTCGGCAGGATTCGAACCTGCGCGGGGAGACCCCAATGGATTTCAAGTCCATCGCCTTAACCACTCGGCCACGTCTACGGGAGTAGACCAATTACTGCTCAGTTTGTGTCCAACACTGCTGCCTGTCCTACTTGCAACCAACCCAGCTCAGTCAGCAAGCGGAGATTGCAAGCTAGCCCTGCAAGCGGGTAAAACAGCGCTCCCACTGAGGAGAAATCAGGCTGCCATGTCTCATCCTATGTAATGGGGTTTTTCAGTACTGGCCCTGGGGACCGACAGCACTGCACAATTGGGAAGTCTGTCTTATTCTACTCACTCTGTGAGCACTCTTTCCTAAAGGGCTGACCATCAGAATCATGTGTGCCGAACAAAGGAGATGCACTGATCCCCGGGAGAAGGAAGGAACATCGCTCTAATACAGAGTCAGCAGAAGAGATGGACCCGTAGTGATAGCAAGCTGAGGCCTCCAAAAAGTAGACTGACCTTCGCCCAAACAGGGACTTGAATTAAGCAGACCACCTTCTGCCCTGTTTTGTGTCACATTGCTGCCTGACCTACTTGCAACCTAGCAAGCCGAGATTGTAACCTAGCCCTGGAAGCGGGAAAAACAGCAGTCGCACTGAGGAGAAATCAGGCTGCCATGTCTCATCCTATGTAATGGGGTTTTTCAGTGCTGGGCCTGGGGACCGACAGCACTGCACAATTCGGAGGTCTGTCTTATTCTACTCACTCTGTGAGCGCGCTTTCCTAACGAGCTGACCATCAGAATCAGGTGTGCCAAACAAGGGAGGTGCACTGATACCCTGGAGCAGGAAGGAACACCGCTCCAGTACAGATTCAGAAGAAGAGATGGACCATAGTGATAGCAAGGTGACTCCGCCAAAAGTAGACAGACCTTCACCCGAACAGGGACTTGAACCCTGGACCCTCAGATTAAAAGTCTGATGCTCTACCGACTGAGCTATCCGGGCTCTTTTGCGGCACTGGCTTCTCACCTTTTATAAATCAGCAATTTTACAACAAGCTGCCCAGAAGAGACGCAGGTGTAACGAGGATGAAAGCTAGAAGCAGTTATGGCACAGAGAGCGAAGGACCATAGATGGCACAATTACCGTCACAGAAAGCTAAATCAATACTGCAAATCCCTCCCGTAGTTGGCAGAGCTCAAACCTGCGCAGGGAGATCCCAATGGATTTCAAGTCCATCGCCTTAACCTCTCGGCCATGACTACGCATAATGTTAGAAAGCAAGCCCCCTTGTCTGATGGCGCCCTGCACAGGCCAAGCTTCAGAAACAAAATCAAGCAGAAAGATGAGGTGGTAAAATATTTTCAACCTTCCCGTATACTCAACGGCAAAGGGTTGCCGTGACCCGGATTCGAACCGGGGTTGCTGCGGCCACAACGCAGAGTACTAACCACTATACGATCACGGCGTGCCACTGGCTCTCCCAAGACAACCCCTGGAGCCCGGATACAAGAAGCAGCAGCGGCGTGTTTGTCCATCGAAGAGGGTCTGGACATTTCGCAAATAAGTGCGAGGACCGTGAAGAATGCATGGATGCTTTGCCTCATGGCATTCAGCAAAAAGCGTAGTCGGCAGGATTCGAACCTGCGCGGGGAGACCCCAATGGATTTCAAGTCCATCGCCTTAACCACTCTGCCACGACTACGGGAGTAGACCAATTACTGCTCAGTTTGTGTCCAACACTGCTGCCTGACCTACTTGCAACCAACCCAGCTCAGTCAGCAAGCAGAGATTGCAAGCTAGCCCTGCAAGCGGGTAAAACATCGGTCCCTCTGAGGAGAAATCAGGCTGCCATGTCTCATCCTATGTAATGGGGTTTTTCAGTACTGGCCCTGGGGACCGACAGCACTGCACAATTGGGAAGTCTGTCTTATTCTACACACTCTGTGAGCACTTTTTCCTAAAGGGCTGACCATCAGAATCAGGTTTGCCGAACAAGGGAGATGCACTGATCCCCGGGAGCAGAAAGGAACATCGCTCTAGTACAGAGTCAGCAGAAAAGATGGACCGTAGTTATAGCAAGCTGAGGCCTACAAAAAGAAGACTGACCTACGCCCAAACAGGGACTTGAATTAAGGCTTTGCCTCATGGCCTTCAGCAAACAGCGTAGTCGGCAGGATTCGAACCTGCGCGGGGAGACCCCAATGGATTTCAAGTCCATCGCCTTAACCACTCGGCCACGACTACGGGAGTAGACCAGTTACTGCTCAGTTTGTGTCCAACACTGTTGCCTGTCCTACTTGCAACCAACCCAGCTCAGTCAGCAAGCGGAGATTGCAAGCTAGCCCTGCAAGCGGGTAAAACAGCGCTCCCACTGAGGAGAAATCAGGCTGCCATGTCTCATCCTATGTAATGGGGTTTTTCAGTACTGGCCCTGGGGACCGACAGCACTGCACAATTGGGAAGTCTGTCTTATTCTACTCACTCTGTGAGCACTCTTTCCTAAAGGGCTGACCATCAGAATCATGTGTGCCGAACAAAGGAGATGCACTGATCCCCGGGAGAAGGAAGGAACATCGCTCTAATACAGAGTCAGCAGAAGAGATGGACCCGTAGTGATAGCAAGCTGAGGCCTCCAAAAAGTAGACTGACCTTCGCCCAAACAGGGACTTGAATTAAGCAGACCACCTTCTGCCCTGTTGTATGTCACATTGCTGCCTGACCTACTTGCAACCTAGCAAGCCAAGATTGTAAGCTAGCCCTGGAAGCGGGAAAAACAGCAGTCCCACTGAGGAGAAATCAGGCTGCCATGTCTCATCCTATGTAATGGGGTTTTTCAGTACTGGCCCTCGGGACCGACACAACTGCACAAATGGGAGGTCTGTCTTATTCTACTCACTCTGTGAGCACTCTTTCCTAAAGGGCTGACCATCAGAATCATGTGTGCCGAACAAGGGAGATGCACTGATCCCCGGGAGAAGGAAGGAACATCGCTCTAATACAGAGTCAGCAGAAGAGATGGTCCCGTAGTGATAGCTAGCTGAGGCCTCCAAAAAGTAGACTGACCTTCGCCCAAACAGGGACTTGAATTAAGCAGACCACCTTCTGCCCTGTTGTGTGTCACATTGCTGCCTGACCTACTTGCAACCTAGCAAGCCGAGATTGTAAGCTAGCCCTGGAAGCGGGAAAATTAGCAGTCCCACTGAGGAGAAATCAGGCTGCCATGTCTCATCCTATGTAATGGGGTTTTTCAGTGCTGGGCCTGGGGACCGACAGCACTGCACAATTCGGAGGTCTGTCTTATTCTACTCACTCTGTGAGCGCGCTTTCCTAACGAGCTGACCATCAGAATCAGGTGTGCCAAACAAGGGAGGTGCACTGATACCCTGGAGCAGGAAGGAACACCGCTCCAGTACAGATTCAGAAGAAGAGATGGACCATAGTGATAGCAAGGTGACTCCGCCAAAAGTAGACAGACCTTCACCCGAACAGGGACTTGAACCCTGGACCCTCAGATTAAAAGTCTGATGCTCTACCGACTGAGCTATCCGGGCTCTTTTGGGGCACTGGCTTCTCACCTTTTATAAATCAGCAATTTTACAACAAGCTGCCCAGAAGAGACGCAGGTGTAACGAGGATGAAAGCTAGAAGCAGTTATGGCACAGAGAGCGAAGGACCATAGATGGCACAATTACCGTCACAGAAAGCTAAATCAATACTGCAAATCCCTCCCGTAGTTGGCAGAGCTCGAACCTGCGCAGGGAGATCCCAATGGATTTCAAGTCCATCGCCTTAACCTCTCGGCCATGACTACGCATAATGTTAGAAAGCAAGCCCCCTTGTCTGATGGTGCCCTGCACAGGCCAAGCTTCAGAAACAAAATCAAGCAGAAAGATGAGGTGGTAAAATATTTTCAACCTTCCCGTATACTCAACGGCAAAGGGTTGCCGTGACCCAGATTCGAACCGGGGTTGCTGCGGCCACAACGCAGAGTACTAACCACTATACGATCACGGCGTGCCACTGGCTCTCCCAAGACAACCCCTGGAGCCCGGATACAAGAAGCAGCAGCGGCATGTTTGTCCATCGAAGAGGGTCTGGACATTTCGCAAATAAGTGCGAGGACCGTGAAAAATGCATGGATGCTTTGCCTCATGGCCTTCAGCAAAAAGCGTAGTCGGCAGGATTCGAAACTGCGCGGGGAGACCCCAATGGATTTCAAGTCCATCGCCTTAACCACTCGGCCACGACTACGGGAGTAGACCAATTACTGCTCAGTTTGTGTCCAACACTGCTGCCTGACCTACTTGCAACCAACCCAGCTCAGTCAGCAAGCAGAGATTGCAAGCTAGCCCTGCAAGCGGGTAAAACATCGGTCCCTCTGAGGAGAAATCAGGCTGCCATGTCTCATCCTATGTAATGGGGTTTTTCAGTACTGGCCCTGGGGACCGACAGCACTGCACAATTGGGAAGTCTGTCTTATTCTACTCACTCTGTGAGCACTTTTTCCTAAAGGGCTGACCATCAGAATCAGGTTTGCCGAACAAGGGAGATGCACTGATCCCCGGGAGCAGAAAGGAACATCGCTCTAGTACAGAGTCAGCAGAAGAGATGGACCGTAGTTATAGCAAGCTGAGGCCTACAAAAAGAAGGCTGACCTACGCCCAAACAGGGACTTGAATTAAGCAGACCACCTTCTGCCATGTTGTGTGTAACACTGGTGCCTGACCTACTTGCAACCTAGCAAGCCGAGATTGTAAGCTAGCCCTGGAAGCGGGTAAAACAGCAGTCCCACTGAGGAGAAATCAGGCTGCCATGTCTCATCCTATGTAATGGGGTTTTTCAGTGCTGGGCCTGGGGACCGACAGCACTGCACAATTCGGACGTCTGTCTTATTCTACTCACTCTGTGAGCGCGCTTTCCTAACGAGCTGACCATCAGAATCAGGTGTGCCAAACAAGGGAGGTGCACTGATACCCTGGAGCAGGAAGGAACACCGCTCCAGTACAGATTCAGAAGAAGAGATGGACCGTAGTGATAGCAAGGTGACTCCGCCAAAAGCAGACAGACTTTCACCCAAACAGGGATTTGAACCCTGGACCCTCAGATTAAAAGTCTGATGCTCTACCGACTGAGCTATCCGGGCTCTTGTGGAGCACTGGCTTCTCACCTTTTATAAAGCAGCAATTTTACAACAAGCTCCCCAGAAGAGACACAGGTGTCTCGAGGATGAAAGCTAGAAGCAGTTATGGCACAGAGAGCGAAGGACCATAGATGGCACAATTACAGTCACAGAAAGCTAAAGCAATATTGCAAATCCTTCCGGAAATGGGAAGAGTTCGAACCTACGCAGGGAGACCCCAATGGATTTCAAGTCCATCGCCTTAACCTCTCGGCCAAAAACAGGGCAAAAGGGACTGCTACAAGGGGGAAAGAAAGGGAAAAGAGAAGGAGAAAGGAGGGAAAGCAAGAAAAAGAAAAAAAAATATCCTTCAAACTTCATGAACACTCACAAAGGATTTAAGTAAAGTGTTTGATTGGTTTTTGACTATATTTTTAATAAAAAAAATAATAATAATAATCTGACAGACACACCACAAACTCTTGCCAGGACTTGCACCTGGATGTGTTACTATTACACCACAAGAGTTGTGTCTTTCCTTTTTTTTTACAAACACTGCAAATTAAACACTGGAAACAGCAAATAAAAACAAAATGTTCACAGCACAACACACACAGCACAACATATGCAACTATATAAAAACCTAACTATATACATTACTATATACACCAATGAAAAAAAAATCAAAGAACTCCCTGTACATTCTCCCTCCACTGTGCAACAGAGAGGCCTGAGGCTGGACAATACCACCGGCCCTTCAGCTGAGTGTGGCCAGTTGTCTTATTTTTTGCCAGCCCACACTGCTTGCAGATATAGTGATATATATCCTTTGCTTGTCGTTTCCGTGGTGGTTCACCTCTAGCCACTCGCTCCTCATCCTCTTGGGCAGCTTTCTGCCTTCTCCATGTGCGCTGCCTGGGCTGAGTGGAGGGACAAGTTTGTGATGGCAAGGTATTAGGCTGCTGGAATTGGGGAGGGGGCTGGAATTGGGGAGGTGGCTGGAATTGGGAAGGTGGCTGGAATTGGGGAGGGGGCTGGAATTGGGAAGGTGGCTGGAATTGGAGAGGGGGCTGGAATTGGGGGGGGGGAGGAATTGGGTAGAATGAGGCAGTGGTAGACCTGGTTGGTAGCTGGGAAAGGGTGGGTAGGACCCAGGGGGGAATGCAAAGTGTGGTGCTGGTGGGTATATGGGAAATGCAGAGTAAGATCCAGGAGGAGGGGTGGGCATTGGGCACCTGTTGGAGATACGCTTACGAATGAAGGCCTCTCCCTCCTGATTTGCTGAATCCTGAAATACCATGGCCTCATGCCCATGCTGTGCAGGAACAGCTGGAAGTTCGCGAACTTCAAGAAGAGCCTCCTTTGCCAAATATACTTGTTTGGGCAGTGCAGTACCCTGCAGAAGCATGTCTCTGTCTACACGTTTCTGTCTTTTTAGTAGCCTGCAAGAGAAACATTCTTCATCTTAAATTAGCAATTTAAGTGAATAAAAGCCCATTGTCTTTACTTCCTGTAGCATCATTTTTAAAAGCATGTACAAGAAGGTTTTATAAGTACAATCTTGATATACTACTGTGATTGTGCAAAAGTATCGCATAAAACAAGACTCACCACGAGGAGACAGTAGTGGTGTGTATCGGGACCAGAACTAGGTTAGTCTGTCCTAGAACCTCTCTGCTGTCCTCCATCAGCTGTTTTAAGTGGCTGTATACCACCACAATAGATTGTGGAATTGGCAGAGTTTTTCCTTGTGTGTCCCTGGGCCTGTTCCGTGCTTGCTGAAACTCTTTCAAAAGCCTTAGGCAAACACATTCACAGACCCTGTGGACTTCAGGGTCCTGAGCTGCCTGCCCATGAGTCATGAACAATCTATGGAAAAGAAAGATGATATAATCTGAACTGTATACTGGGTTATAAACTAGTGACGATCCAAATAGTCAAATTACCTCTCTGCTGCCTGCTGTCCTGGAGCAGAGCCACTCTGCTTCCTGGATGCTCTCCAAGGTCCTGTCAAAGCCTTCTTCTTAACCCTCTGGCTATATTTTGATGGTACCTTGTCCATGGCATGCAGAGCCATGTACAGCTGGACTATGTTGGCCTCCTCTTGTGATGACAAGGCAGTGATCGTTCGGTTTAGGCCAACCAAGTAGGCTGCCAGGGCATCAACTGCCTCCCAGCCCAAGACACCTCTGGAATCACACTGTGTACTCTGGAAATTGAGAAAAATGCCAAACACAGTCCAATAAACATATACGGTGTTGTAATAATTATTTTGCATTGTACATGCAACATGTACATGTTTACATATATTTTAACTTTACACATTGGTGACAATAGGCGTTTTGCACTGTACCAGATACATTTTTTTTAAAAGTAAAAAATAGTACAGGATAGCAATATTACCTGGCTTGATGTGCTAGGACTTGCAGTGTCATCCTCCTCTTCCTCAGTGACCTCCTCATCTGGGGATTTGGGTTCAGTGTCACCCACCTGACTTGTCACCTGGACCTGCACGACAGCTACTGGAGAGTCATCAGCCCTAAGATCAGCTGCATGGCACACAGTCGTGTCAATTTCACTATCCTCTTCGGGCTCCTCTGGGGAGACTTCAGGCATGTCATTGTGGTGTGCAATCAACTGGTCGCCTCTATTGGACTGGGCCAACAAGTACTCCACTGCAATGCGCTCCCCTGCAATAATTTGTACCACATTGTTAATGGGGAGAGGACACACACACTCACACACACACAAACAAACAAACACAGGAGAGAGAGAAATACTCGAATGCTCAGCATTTTCCTGTGAGATATCTTACCAGTGGGTTTTCCTGGAGGGGTAAATTCTGGCATCAAAGCCCGACCAAGGACCCGTTGGCTCATGCTGTTTAAATGAGACATTGTGCAGACATCAAATGTCCTTAGGGTTGAGGCCCCCACCACAGATACAGCTTCTTTTGCCCGGCTCATGTTCCACCTCGAGGCCCCCTCTAACATGTACATTTGTGTGTGCATGGCATTGCATCTCCATCCTAAGAATGAAAATGCACAGATTCAGTCAGCAATTATTTTAAACTGAGGACATACAAATTTAATGACACAGTTATAGAACAGTAACACATAATAATGAGACTGATAGTAAATTCCATAAAAACAAGCCAAATCCAGGTAGCACCCAGGGTTCTGTTGTTGACACAATAGCGATCTTTTCAACGTAAAAATCTACAAAGCATACTGCAATTTAATATTCAGAATTTACCAGGAATGAAGGCACACTGGTGGCGGTGAAAACTCTCCAGCGAGGATGACCCCCTGCCGCACCTAAGCACGTTTAGGACTTTGCCACCCTTCTGGAGTGTCCCCGTCTTTGTGTACAACTCTACATGTGGAGGGTCCTGGATGCACTCGAGGTGTTTTTGTTGCATCTCCCAGACATGGTGCATGCTGTCAGGGTTAACCAGGCGAAACCCTGTAGTGTCAGTTAGCTCCCACAGTGATTCCAGCAGCCCTGAAATCATGGCCCGGATTTCCTCATCCCTGCGTGTCCGCCGCCTACAGTGCTTCGCGAGTTCACCTGGGCTGATGCTGGCCATGAGCTGAGCCTCAGTGGGAGCCTTTCCACCATGGCTGCACTTCCACTCCCCTCTCTTGGCAGCCTTAAGTTCTTTCACATCCTCCTGATCCCACTCAAAGATACAGGAGGAAAGTTTTGAACAAAAGGTACCATAGAGAGGGTGGTGTTCTGTAGTAAGGCCACAGTTGAATCTTCTCATAAAATGGAAGATATCTAGCCTTACAATAGACTTCCATGGCCGAAAAAGTTTTAACACTGAAGATGCACCTGTGGAGGAGAAAAAATAAAAAACATGCATTTGATTTAATTTCAAACATACTTTTCAGTCAATATAATTTATTACAATTTTTAATACACTGGCTGTAAAAATAATACTAATTAATTACCATCACCAATAGGGAAAGGGGAACTTTTTTACACCACTATTACCTTTTATAAAATATATTGCAGTGCACATTTGATAAAGTAGTAATTTGAAAATCTCACCTGACTGACTGCAGCAATCCCGGTCAACATAGATGACCTCAGGCTCTGGCTCGCCAGCATTCTGGTAGCGTTTGACGACGCCCTGGCACAGCTCCTCCAGTCCTGTGCCTTCAGCTGTTGTCAGAACACTGTTCAGAACCTGGCCGAGCTCATTGCCAATGTTGGTCATCCATGCAGCCGTGTCCCCAATGCCACCAGCCAGCTTTTTGGTGATCTGAAAAACAAAAAGAAGGAAAAATAAAACCATTCTGACAAGCTTAATTAAACTTTTTCTTTGATTTGTATGGTACATTATAATATATATATATATATATATATATATATATATATATATATATATATATATATATATATATATATAACACAAATGTATATAACAAAACATTTTTCATCATGTTGAAATTCTTTCTGGCTGAAAATAAACCTCATGCTGAAACCTTCATGTATTGTACCTTCTTTGTAGAATCCATCTTCAGGATTCGGCCATAGGTGGAGGTAATCACCCCCTTCATCTCGTCCAAATGGCTGAGGATATCGTTGGAGTGGACAGTCTCAAACCACTGGGCGAATGGAAGTGGCCTGAAGGGTGTGGATGCAGAAAAGGCAGGTGCCGTTGCAGATTGGACCAGGGTAACCTTTCTCAAATGATGCTCACAATCAGAGAGGTACTGGATGGTGCGTCGTGCCCACTCCTCACTGTGGGCTTCCTCTACTGCTGACTGGAAGTAGGAGGAACTGTTACCACTGGTCCTTGGCCCGAGGAAAGTCACACATTTCCTGTCCAGGGCTAGCTGAGTGGTCAGCACCGCTGGAAACATGGTCCTGTGTGCCACATCCAGTTGTGAAAGGATGTCCTGGCTCCATGGGCATACTGGCAACTTGCATGCACTGCAGCGTGGATAGTCCCCACCCACAAGGTAATAGCGGCTATCCATGTCAATCACCCCCCTGACCTTTGGGTAAATTCCTGAATGGTGCATCTTCTGGCCACACTGTGGGCATTTAAGAGGAATGCCCCACATCCTCATTGGTGCCCACAAGAACATCCTCTGTCGGAAGTACCACCCGGGCTCAGGAGGACATGGCTTGGGCTGCATCGATGGATAAAACCAGTTCACCTGGATCTTCTGCCTCAGCTGCCCTGTGGGCTCATAGAGGCACTTGGCAATCCACACCCAATCTGCTGGCTGGAGGACTCTCTTGAACTGACTGGGAAGAAAGCTCTCCCAGTCAGTAATAGCCTGAGGCAGAGATGGTGTAGGCTGCAGTGAGGGTACTGGATGTGAGGATGGAGTGGGCTGTGGAGATGGAGAGCACCGTGGAGGTGGTGGTGAGGGCTTTGGAGCTGGAGAGTGTTGTGGGAATGGAGTGGGCCCTGGGGATGGAGACACTGGTACTGGCATTGGAGACGGCAAGTGCTGTGGAGGTGGAGGCAGCCATGGAGATGGTGAGGGGCAAGGAGATGGTGTGGGATTTTTTGAAGGGCTGACACGTGGAGCCCCATAATGGCTCGACTCAATGTGTTGGAGGAGTCCGACGGCACCCTGGACCCTGACCCCACAGCTGTCACACCTCTCTTCAACGTGGTGGTCAGAGAGGTGCTCAGAGAACTTCTCTGCCTCCACAACCACACTACACAGAGAACATTTCACCCCATGTACTTCCTGTGATGTCCCGGTCTCCTCTGAGCTGCCGCCTGCCTTTACCTTAGGCCCTGACTCAATCAAGACCTTATCTGTTGACTGGGAGAAAATTAATATTAGGAACAAAAGAAGGTCTTACTATTGTTCTTACTTCCAAGATGGCGCCGCACATGGCTGCTTCAGTGCTTGGCTCTCCAGTGTTTGTACTGTTTTTGTTCGTTTTTCCTGTTTTTTGTTTAACAAACACGATCAGTTTCACCAGGGATGAACTGCTGAACATTCGGCAGAACACACCACATGATATTTTTCCGGATTTCTATTATACAGACGTTTTACTGAACATTGTTATCGGAGGAGCAGCGGCGCTGATCAAGCGCTTCAGGACGCGCAGGCGGGGAAAGCGAGCGGGAGCGCTCGTCAGACTCAGGAAGCGCGGATTTCGAACGCCGTTGCCTAGCATCCATCTCGCAAATCTCCGCTCTTTACCCAACAAAATGGACGAACTCCTTCTGCTCTCTCGGACAAATAAGGATTTCTCTCACTCTGCTGCTCTGCGTTTCACGGAAACCTGGCTGAATGATGCCATACCGGACAGCGCACTCCATCTGCCGGGCTTTCAGCTGTTTAGAGCGGATCGCGACGCAGAATCAACGGGGAAATCGCGCGGCGGCGGGACATGCTTTTACATCAATGAACGGTGGTGTACAGATGTAACTGTGTTAAAGAAGATGTGCTGTCCTGATCTAAAAACGCAGTTTATCAACTGCAAGCCGTTCTATTCGCCGCGGGAGTTTCACTCGCTCATTCTGGTTAGTGTTTACATTCCACCTCAAGCGCATGTGAGCTCAGCTTTACAGAAACTCGCTGATCAGATCACAGACACAGAACAACAATACCCGGACTCTGTTTTAATCATTCTTGGGGACTTTAATAATGCCAATCTCTCCCGTGAACTGCCAAAATACAAACAGCATGTTACCTGTCCCACCATAGACAGTAATATACTGGATCACTGTTACACCACAATAAAGGATGCATATCACTCTGTTCCACGAGCAGCTTTGGGACGTTCTGATCACTGTCTGGTTCATCTTATACCGACCTACAAGCAGAAACTTAAATCTGCTAAACCTGTAGTAAAGACTGTGAAGAGATGGACCAGCGAAACAGAGCAGGATTTGCAATCTTGTTTTGACATCACAGACTGGAGCGTTTTTGAAGCTGCTACCACCGATCTGGACGAACTCACAGAGACTGTAACATCCTATATTAGTTTCTGTGAGGATATATGCATTCCTACCAGGACTTATTTAACATTCAACAATGATAAGCCATGGTTTACAGTAAAACTCAGACACTTTCGTCAGGCCAAAGAGGATGCCTACATAAATAGGGTCAGGGTCTTGTACAATCAGGCCAGGAACACACTGAACAAAGAGATTAGAGAGGCTAAAAAGACCTATGCTAAAAAGTTGGAAGACCAGTTTACTTCCAACGACTCTACTTCAGTTTGGAGAGGACTGAGAGCCATCACAAACTACAAGACACCATCCCCTTGCACTGAGGCTAATCAACGACTTGCTAAAGACCTGAATGAGTTTTATTGTAGATTTGAAACCCCCAACACCCACTCTGACCATCTCCCTACACAACCATTAACACCTCCTGCAATCCCCCTCTCCATACCTCCTGCTCTTCAAATCTGTGAAGATGATGTGCGCCAGGTCTTCAAGAAAAACAAAAGAAGAAAAGCACCAGGCCCAGATGGCGTTACACCAGCCTGTCTGAAAATCTGTGCTGACCAGCTGGCCCCCATCTTTTCACAGATCTTCAACAGATCTCTGGAGTTGTGTGAAGTGCCTTCCTGCTTCAAACGCTCCACCATAATCCCCATTCCAAAGAAACCCAAGATAACAGGACTTAACGACTACAGACCTGTGGCTCTAACGTCTGTCGTCATGAAGTCGTTTGAAAAACTGGTTCTGGCTTATCTGAAGGACATCACTGGACCCTTACTGGACCCCCTGCAGTATGCGTACCGAGCAAACAGGTGCCCCTCCACCAACACTGGTGCCCCTCAGGGATGTGTTCTCTCCCCTCTGCTCTTCTCCCTGTACACCAACGACTGCACCTCTAAAGACCCCTCTGTCAAGCTCCTGAAGTTTGCAGACGACACTACAGTCATCGGCCTCATCCAGGTTGAGCAGCTGGCTGTCTGGTGCAGTCTTAACAACCTGGAGCTGAACACGCTCAAAACAGTGGAGATGATTGTGGACTTTAGGAGAAACCCCCCTGCACTTTCCCCACTCACCATCATGAACAGCACTGTGGCTGCAGTGGAGTCATTCAGATTCCTGGGAACCACCATCTCTCAGGACCTGAAGTGGGACAATCACATTGGCTCCATTGTGAAAAAAGCCCAACAAAGGTTGTACTTCCTTTGCCAGCTGAGGAAGTTTAACCTGCCACAGGAGCTGCTGAAACAGTTCTACTCAGCCGTCATTGAGTCAGTCCTGTGTACTTCAATTACTGTCTGGTTTGGTTCAGCTACAAAATCAGATATCAGAAGACTACAGAGAACTGTTCGGACTGCTGAAAGGATTATTGGTGCTCCCCTGCCCACCCTCCAAGAACTGTACACATCCAGAGTGAGGAAAAGGACTCAGAAAATCACTCTGGATCCCTCACATCCAAGTCACCCCATCTTTGAACTTTTGCCATCTGGCCGGCGCCTCAGAGCCGCAAATACAAGAACAGCAAGGCACAAGAATAGTTTCTTCCCCCAGGCAATCTACCTCATGAACAGTTAAATGTTTCCCACTTAAACGTATGCTTATGCAAAAATGTGCAATATCCTTATATTTATTTGTTACCCCTCCATCCTAGAACATTCCTGCATCTCACTCAATCCTATTCCATTATCATTTATAGCACAATTGTTTATACACTTATTTATTTGCCAATTTGTAATTCTCCTGTAAATTAATATGTTTTTTTTTTTTTTTTTTTTTGTCTGTGTGTTGTTGTCTCTGTTTACTGGAAGCTTATGTCACTAAAACGAATTCCTTGTATGTGCAAGCATACTTGGCAATAAAGCTCTTTCTGATTCTGATTCTGATTCTGATTCTGATTCTGATTCATGTTAAATAATTACACCAATTACTCTGCAGAACTGTACTGAGAATATATTCTGAGAATATATCAGGGGTTGGTGCATAAAATAGTGTATTACATGATACAGGGACTTATCATGCCTTTTATATATTATATCATATACCTACCTTATGGAACCCACAAGTGCACACTATGTGCCTGCCAAACAGGTCCACCTTACTCCCCCTTTGCAGGGGACAGGCATCAATCCGCTCCAGGACCTCCTTCCATTTTCTGCTTCCAGGCCTTTTTCCTGTACTGAACTGGAAGGTGCCCTGGGCATACCTGTGGCAGATGTCGTTCCAATAAGCAGAGGATTTGCCTGTTTTGGTCATATCTGAACAATAATGGGAAACAAATCAATGTGGTTAAATATGTGTTAATATAGCAACAGTAGAAAGGAGTTTATTGCAGTTTTATATTTATATATACACACACACACACACATATATAGTATATATATATATATATATATATATATATATATATATATATATATAAATATATAAAGACTCACATCAAGTATATAAAAGCAGACATGTTGAGTGGTGAAATATGTGGCAGGTTAATAGTTTTCTGCAGTAAATATGTTCCTACTTGCAAAAAATTCGATGTATAATTATAAAAACTGTGTTTGTATATAAAGTAAGAAAGGGGAAAAAAACTAGATATTTAATGAATACCTGGAATAGTAAAAGATTTAAATACATTCAGTAAAGAATCACTCAGTCATGACTGAAATAACATTGGAAATGGATACTTGGAATACTGAATGATGAAATGAAATTCTTGCAAAGATATAGAAAATAAAAACTTGTTATGAATCGAAGGCTTAACAATTATCAGTTAGCGACACGTTAAGTTAGCTTGCCTTGCTACGCAAGCGTAGAACGATCAGAATAATCTTTATTCCAAATCATGAATTAATGTTTGAACAAATAGGTTAACACTGATGTCACGGATTTGTATTGTGATAACGCTTACCTTGAATCTCCGCATAGCAGGTGTCAAGTGAGTTACAAACAACTGGAATATCACGAAACTCATTCAGCCAATCAGCGGCGAGATTGGCATGTCAACTTGCTGATTGGCTCTTTCCTCTCGGTAGGAATTGATTGGCTCCTTTGCCCCATCTGTTCGAAAGTTTCGGATTTGCGTTAGGACCTGTTCGGATTAATTTAGGATGTGTTCGGTCATTCGTTCTGACTTTGTTAGGAAGTGTTGCGACCTTGTTCGGAAGTATTCAAATGTTGTTAGGTAGTACATATAATGGGTTCGTGGAAAAAACCCCATTCATTTAAATTGCCATATACCGCATAATGGTTCGAAGGGATTGTACTGTCAATTTGGATCCATTTTCTCCTTTAGAAAACTGGCCAACGGGACGAGTCGGCTTACCCTCCTTTTCCGTAGGGAATCCGCAGTAAACCAAGTATTGACACCTCTAGGGGGTGATGTTGACCACCGGGGGAGCCCCCCCACCCCCACCCCCACCTCCCACGAACCCTATATAGGTCCTTTTGCCATCGTTCTGCTGGCCGTTGGGGGTATTCGCTCCCAGGACCCTATTATTTGGCCTTTCTCCCATTAAACGAATGGCCGGGGCAGTTCTAGGGTGGGCTTCGCATCCCAGCGGGCCGCGTTTTGTCCACCCGCCATATGGGTCCGCTGTGCGGACCCCCGTGACCACGAACCCTATAAAGGTCCTTTTGCCATCGTTCTGCTGGCCATTGGGGGTATTCGCTTCCAGGACCCTATTATTTGGCCTTTTTCCCATTAAACCAATGGCCGGGGCTGTTCTAGGGTGGGCTTCGCATCCCAGCGAGCTGCTTTTAGTCCACCCGCCATATGGGTCCGCTGAGCGGACCCCCGTGACCACGAACCCATTATTTGTCCATTTAACCATTATCGTCGCGGATCTGACCCTCGAGCCGCGAGGACCCCCGACCCGGACCCCCGGTCCCAAGGAACCACTATTTGTCCACTTTTCCACTATTTTCACGGAACGTTCCCAAAAGGGTCCCAGAGGTGGGGGGTGGGCGTCCCCGTCCAGCGGGCGCTCACCGGCGCCCCCTCTGGCCATTTCGGGGTCGCCGACGCAAGTCGCTCCGATCGGCCCGCGGTCTCGGTGAGGTCACTGGGGGGGCCCCACGGACCCCGCTGTGAAATTTGGGACCCCTGGGACGTTTCTAAAAAAATCCCACCTGTCATTTATTCCCATGCGTTCGGCCTAGCGGACTCGTGGACACGACTCCCAAGGGTCCGATCGGGCCGAATTTTGGATATGTGTCTCGAGGGCATCCCCTCGACCGGGCACAGAAGTCTGGTGGCCCTACGACCTTCTTTAGGGGTCAAACGGTCACAGAAGGGACCCCACGTCCACAAAAGCGGTACGCGTTTTGTTGGGAGGTGGGACGTCCACAGTTCGGAGACGATAGGTCGTAGGGCCCCCAGATTTGAGATTCTGGCATCTCAGGGGCCCCTCAACAAGGGCCCCGAAACACGTAGTCGTAGGACCCATGGAAAAAAAGTGCATCGCACTAGGTTCTCGCGCTTTTGACAGCACGTTCTAGGGGCCCTCAGGAGCAACCGATCCAAATTTCAGGCCCCTAGGACGTTTCTAAAAAAATCCCACCTGCCATTTACTTGAATGTGTTCGGCCTAGCAGTTTCGTGGACACGGCTCGCCGGGGTCCGATCGGGCCGAATTTTGGATATGTGTCTCATGGGGGCCACCTCGACCGGGCATAGAAGTCTGGTGACCCTACGACCTTATTTAGGGGTCAAAGGGTCAAAAAAGGGAGCGCTTGTCCACCAAACCGGTACGCGTTTACATTGGAGATGGGACATCCGCCCTTCGGAGACGATGGGTCGTAGGGCCCCGAGATTCGAGATTCTCGCATCTCAGGGGCCCCTCTCCCATGTCCCCAAAGCACGAAGCTGTAGGACCTTGAAAAAAAATTCCCATCCTGCACCCTGAAATCTCTCAAAAGGCTCTGATCATGTAAGAGTCAGAGAGGACTGAGGGAGAGATTTTGTGCAGGAGGCTCCGAATTTTCCCCTCGCCTTAGGGCCCCACTCTTTCGGCAGCTCAATCGGGGCGGCCCCTGGACCCACCGATCCGAATTTCGGGCCCCTGGGTCTTTTCTAAAAAAGTCCCACCTGCCACATACTTGAATGGGTTTGGCCTAGCGGATTCGTGGACACAACTCGCGAGGGCCCCAGGGCCCCGTGCTTTCGGAAGCTCACTTGGGGCGGCCCCTTGACCCACCGATCCGAATTTCGGGCCACTGGGTCTTTTCTAAAAAAGTCCCACCTGCCATATACTTGAATGTTTTTGGCCTAGCGGGTTAATGGACAGGACTTGCAAGGGTCCCATCGGGCCGAATTTTGGATATGTGTCTCGAGGGCATCCCCTCGACCGGGCACAGAAGTCTGGTGGCCCTACGACCTTCTTTAGGGGTCAAACGGTCACAGAAGGGACCCCACGTCCACAAAAGCGGTACGCATTTTGTTGGGAGGTGGGACGTCCACAGTTCGGAGACGATAGGTCGTAGGGCCCCCAGATTTGAGATTCTGGCATCTCAGGGGCCCCTCAACAAGGGCCCCGAAACACGTAGTCGTAGGACCCATGGAAAAAAAGTGCATCGCACTAGGTTCTCTCGCTTTTGACAGCACGTTCTAGGGGCCCTCAGGAGCAACCGATCCAAATTTCAGGCCCCTAGGACGTTTCTAAAAAAATCCCATCTGCCATTTACTTGAATGTGTTCGGCCTAGCGGTTTCGTGGACACGGCTCGACGGGGTCCGATCGGGCCGAATTTTGGATATGTGTCTCATGGGGGCCATCTCGACCGGGCATAGAAGTCTGGTGACCCTACGACCTTATTTAGGGGTCAACGGGTCAAAAAAGGGAGCGCTTGTCCACCAAACCGGTACGCGTTTACATTGGAGATGGGACATCCGCCCTTCGGAGACGATGGGTCGTAGGGCCCCGAGATTCGAGATTCTCGCATCTCAGGGGCCCCTCTCCCATGTCCCCAAAGCACGAAGCTGTAGGACCTTGAAAAAAAATTCCCATCCTGCACCCTGAAATCTCTCAAAAGGCTCTGATCATGTAAGAGTCAGAGAGGGCTGAGGGAGAGATTTTGTGCAGGAGGCTCCGAATTTTCCCCTCGCCTTAGGGCCCCACTCTTTCGGCAGCTCAATCAGGGCGGCCCCTGGACCCACCGATCCGAATTTCGGGCCCCTGGGTCTTTTCTAAAAAAGTCCCACCTGCCACATACTTGAATGGGTTTGGCCTAGCGGATTCGTGGACACAACTCGCGAGGGCCCCAGGGCCCCGCGCTTTCGGAAGCTCACTCGGGGCGGCCCCTTGACCCACCGATCCGAATTTCGGGCCCCTGGGTCTTTTCTAAAAAAGTCCCACCTGCCATATACTTGAATGTTTTTGGCCTAGCGAGTTCGTGGACCTGACTCGCAAGGGTCCCATCGGGCCGAATTTTGGATATGTGTCTCATGGGGACCCACTTAACCGGGCATAGAAGTCTGGTGGCCCTATGACCTTCTCTAGGGGTCAAACGGTCACAGAAGGGACCCCACGTCCACCCAATTGGTATGCATTTTGATTGGTGGTGGGACGTCCACAGTTCGGAGACGATAGGTCTTAGGGGCCCCCAGATATGAGTTTCTGGCATCTCAGGGGACCCTCAACCAGGGCCCCAAAACACGTAGTCGTCGGACCCATGGAAAAAAGTGCATCGTGCTAGGTCCTCGCGCTTATGACAGCACGTTCTAGGGGCCCTCAGGAGCCACTGATCCAAATTTTGGGCCCCTAGGACGTTTCTAAAAAAATCCCACCTGCCATTTACTTGAATGTGTTCGGCCTAGCGGTTTCGTGGACACGGCTCGCCGTGGTCCGATCGGGCCGAATTTTGGATATGTGTCTCATGGGGGCCAACTCAACCGGGCATAGAAGTCTGGTGACCCTACGACCTTATTTAGGGGTCAAAGGGTCAAAAAAGGGAGCGCTTGTCCACTAAACCGGTATGCGTTTACATTGGAGATGGGACATCCGCCCTTCGGAGACGATGGGTCATAGGGCCCCGAGATTCGAGATTCTCGCATCTCAGGGGCCCCTCTCCCATGTCCCTGAAGCACGAAGCTGTAGGACCTTGAAAAAAAAAATCCCATCCGGCACCCCTGAAATCTCTCAAAAGGCTCTGATCATGTAAGAGTCAGAGAGGGCTGAGGGAGAGATTTTGTGCAGGAGGCTCCGAATTTTCCCCTCGCCTTAGGGCCCCACTCTTTCGGCAGCTCAATCGGGGCGTACCCTGGACCCACCGATCCGAATTTCGGGCCCCTGGGTCTTTTCTAAAAAAGTCCCATCCGCCACATACTTGAATGGGTTCGGCCTAGCGGATTCCGGAACCAGAAATCCAACATTTTTCCTATGCATATTTCTACAGTGTTATGGGATAAAACTTACAAAAATGGATTCCTGTGAGCTTGCAGAGTACAGCTGATGAGACTTCAACCACGAAACCGCTAAAATTGATCTGTCCACGGAACCATTAGGAAGGGCGTGCTGAATGAATGACAAATGGGAGGTTTTTTAAAAAAAAATGTCCATTTACAATTTATTCAGCGGGACCTCCGTAGTGCTCCCGTGGACATTATTTTTTATGCAAATTCTACAGTATATTGTGATAAAACTTACATGAATGGACTCTGCTGGGCTGTCTGAGTACACTGCAGGCGTTTTGATCAACAATATTGCCTATATTTAATTAAATCAAATTTACTAGAATTGCTTTTTGTTAAACCTAAGGTGGACACATATCCCACTTGCCATTTATTCATATTGGATGGACACCAAATTTGGGGCACTGTATCTCCGCCTGCCGGGGGTTCAGGGACTTGGGGCTGGTGGCGTCGGATAGAGGTCCCCGTGGTCTGACTTTGACCCGATTTTGGTGCAGTTTGGCCCCGTTTTGGCGGAGTTACAGCTTGGCAAAGTGTGTGACATTTTGGTTAATATTCACCACATGTGGTGAAATTAACCAAAATCCAAAATTTTTCCTATGCATATTTCTACAGTGTTATGGGATAAAACTTACAAAAATGGATTCCTGGGAGCTTGCAGAGTACAGCTGATGAGACTTCAACCACAAAACCGCTAAAATTGATCTGTCCACGGAACCATTAGGAAGGGCGTGCTGAATGAATGGCAAATGGGAGGTTTTTTCAAAAAAAAGTCCATTTACAATTTATTCAGCGGCACCTCCGTAGCGCTCCCGTGGACATAAATTTTTATGCATATTTTACATTATTATTGGATTAAACTTACATGAATGGATTCCTCTGGGTGTCCTGAGTACAGTAAAGGTCTTTTCATTAACAATAACACACATTTGAAATAAATAAAGTTAAATACATTTGCTATTTAATGAAAAGTGAGATACGCACCACATGTGGTGCACATGTGTGCCAAAATTCAACGCTCATGTTTATGCAAATTCTACAGTATTATGGGATAAAACTTACAAAAATGGGTTCCTGGGAGCTTGCAGAGTACAGCTGATGAGACTTCAACCACGAAACCGCTAAAATTGATCTGTCCACGGAACCATTAGGAAGGGCGTGCTGAATGAATGGCAAATGGGAGGTTTTTTAAAAAAAAATGTAAATTTACAATTTATTCAGCGGGACCTCCGTAGTGCTCCCGTGGACATTATTTTTTATGCAAATTCTACAGTATATTGTGATAAAACTTACATGAATGGACTCTGCTGGGCTGTCTGAGTACACTGCAGGCGTTTTGATCAACAATATTGCCTATATTTAATTAAATCAAATTTACTAGAATTGCTTTTTGTTAAACCTAAGGTGGACACATATCCCACTTGCCATTTATTCATATTGGATGGACACCAAATTTGGGGCACTGTATCTCTGCCTGCCGGGGGTTCAGGGACTTGGGGCTGGTGGCGTCGGATAGAGGTCCCCCTGGTCTGACTTTGACCCGATTTTGGTGCAGTTTGGCCCCGTTTTGGCGGAGTTACAGCTTGGCAAAGTGTGTGACAGTTTGGTTAACACTTTTTCTATGCATATTTCTACAGTATTATGGGATAAAACTTACAAAAATGGATTCCTCTGAGTGCCCTAAGTACAGTACAAGTGTTTTCTCTAGGCCTCATAATAAAAAAAAATTTCCGACTTCCACCCCCCTCGAGCTGCCTTCTCTAGCCGGGGAGGGTGCACCCTGGCCGGCATGGATGAGTAGGTGCGAGGGGGGTGGATGGTACTCTTTTTTTTGCTAATTTCTCCGGGATGCGGTTGACCCCGGGGCTGAAATTCAGGGGATCCCTAGAGAGTCGAGGGATCTACCGTATGCGACCACCCTCGAGTTCCTGGGTGGTCCGGTTCATGAGCTATAACGGTTCAAACCCCACGTTTTGGGGGGCCGTAAATCGGACCCCCGGGGTCATAGGAACATGGGGCTGGTGTCGTCGGATAGGGGTCCCCAAGGTCTAATATTGACCAGAGTTTGGTGTTTTTTCCCCTCTCTTTGGGTGAGTTATGGCCGGTCAAATTTTGGGACTTTTTGCATTTGCGGGCCCGTATCTCTGCATTTTCTATGCATATTTCTACAGTATTATGGGATAAAACTTACAAAAATGGATTCCTCTGAGTGCCCTGAGTACAGTACAAGTGTGTTCTCTAGGCCTCATAATAAAAAAAATTTTCCGACTTCCACCCCCCTCGAGCTGCCTTCTCTAGCCGGGGAGGGTGCACCCTGGCCGGCATAGATGAGTAGGTGCGAGGGGGGTGGATGGTACTCTTTTTTTGCAAATTTCTCCGGGATGCGGTGGACCCCGGGGCTGAAATTCAGGGGATCCCTAGAGGGTCGAAGGGTCTACAGCTTGGCAAAGTTACAGCTTGGCAAAGTCTGTGACATTTTGGTTAACATTCACCACATGTGGTGAAATTAACCAAAATCCAACATTTTTTATATGCATATTTCTACAGTATTATGGGATAAAACTTACAAAAATGGATTCCTCTGAGTGCCCTAATTACAGTACAAGTGTTTTCTCTAGGCCTCATAATAAAAAAAAAATTCCGACTTCCACCCCCCTCGAGCTGCCTTCTCTAGCCGGGGAGGGTGCACCCTGGCCGGCATGGATGAGTAGGTGCGAGGGGGGTGGATGGTACTCTTTTTTTTGCTAATTTCTCCGGGATGCGGTTGACCCCGGGGCTGAAATTCAGGGGATCCCTAGAGAGTCGAGGGGTCTACCGTATGCGACCACCCTTGAGTTCCTGGGTGGTCCGGTTCCTGAGCTATAACGGTTCAAACCCCACGTTTTGGGGGGCCGTAACTCGGACCCCCGGGGTCATAGGAACATGGGGCTGGTGTCGTCGGATAGGGGTCCCCAAGGTCTAATATTGACCAGAGTTTGGTGTTTTTTCCCCTCTCTTTGGGTGAGTTATGGCCGGTCAAATTTTGGGACTTTTTGCATTTGCGGGCCCGTATCTCTGCATTTTCTATGCATATTTCTACAGTATTATGGGATAAAACTTACAAAAATGGATTCCTCTGAGTGCCCTGAGTACAGTACAAGTGTTTTCTCTAGGCCTCATAATAAAAAAATTTTTCCGACTTCCACCCCCCTCGAGCTGCCTTCTCTAGCCGGGGAGGGTGCACCCTGGCCGGCATAGATGAGTAGGTGCGAGGGGGGTGGATGGTACTCTTTTTTTGCAAATTTCTCCGGGATGCGGTGGACCCCGGGGCTGAAATTCAGGGGATCTCTAGAGGGTCGATGGGTCTACCGTATGCGACCACCTTCGAGTTCCTGGGTGGTCCGGTTCCTGAGTTATAACGGTTCAAATCCCACAGTTTGGGGGGCCGTAACTCGGACCCCCAGGGTCATAGGAACATGGGGTTGGTGTCGTCGGATAGGGGTCCCCAAGGTCTAATATTGACCAGAGTTTGGTGTTTTTTCCCTTCTCTTTGGGTGAGTTATGGCCGGTCAAATTTTGGGACTTTTTGCATTTGCGGGCCCGTATCACTGGCCCCCGGGGGTCTATCGACTTGGGGGAGGTGGCTTCAGAAAGGGCCCTTCGAGGGCTATCACGTCACCGAGTTTCAAGTCGCTAGGTCTCTTCCTTTCATTTGACTATCAAAAATGTGGGGGGCCATAACTCCGCCCCCCGGGGTGTTATGGATGGGGGGCAGCGGTGTTCGGTAGGCCTTCTGGAGGTCTTACTCTGACCCGATTTTGGTGCAGTTTGGCCCCGTTTTGGCAGAGTTACAGCTTGGCAAAGTCTGTGACATTTTGGTTAACATTCACCACATGTGGTGAAATTAACCAAAATTCAACATTTTTTCTATGCAAATTTCTACAGTATAATGGGATAAAACTTACAAAAATGGATTCCTCTGAGTGCCCTGAACACAGTACAAGTGTTTTCTCTAGGCCTCATAATAAAAAAATTTTTCCGACTTCCACCCCCCTCGAGCTGCCTTCTCTAGCCGGGGAGGGTGCACCCTGGCCGCATGGATGAGTAGGTGCGAGGGGGGTGGATGGTACTCTTTTTTGGCTAATTTCTCCGGGATGCGGTGGACCCCGGGGCTGAAATTCAGGGGATCCCTAGAGGGTCGAAGGGTCTACCGTATGTGACCACCCTCGAGTTCCTGGGTGGTCCGGTTCCTGAGCTATAACGGTTCAAACCCCACGTTTTGGGGGGCCGTAACTCGGACCCCCGGGGTCATAGGAACATGGGGCTGGTGTCGTCGGATAGGGGTCCCCAAGGTCTAATATTGACCAGAGTTTGGTGTTTTTTCCCCTCTCTTTGGGTGAGTTATGGCCGGTCAAATTTTGGGACTTTTTGCATTTGCGGGCCCGTATCTCTGCATTTTCTATGCATATTTCTACAGTATTATGGGATAAAACTTACAAAAATGGATTCCTCTGAGTGCCCTGAGTACAGTACAAGTGTTTTCTCTAGGCCTCATAATAAAAAATTTTTTCCGACTTCCACCCCCCTCGAGCTGCCTTCTCTAGCCGGGGAGGGTGCACCCTGGCCGGCATAGATGAGTAGGTGCGAGGGGGGTGGATGGTACTCTTTTTTTGCAAATTTCTCCGGGATGCGGTGGACCCCGGGGCTGAAATTCAGGGGATCTCTAGAGGGTCGATGGGTCTACCGTATGCGACCACCTTCGAGTTCCTGGGTGGTCCGGTTCCTGAGTTATAACGGTTCAAATCCCACAGTTTGGGGGGCCGTAACTCGGACCCCCAGGGTCATAGGAACATGGGGTTGGTGTCGTCGGATAGGGGTCCCCAAGGTCTAATATTGACCAGAGTTTGGTGTTTTTTCCCTTCTCTTTGGGTGAGTTATGGCCGGTCAAATTTTGGGACTTTTTGCATTTGCGGGCCCGTATCACTGGCCCCCGGGGGTCTATCGACTTGGGGGAGGTGGCTTCAGAAAGGGCCCTTCGAGGGCTATCACGTCACCGAGTTTCAAGTCGCTAGGTCTCTTCCTTTCATTTGACTATCAAAAATGTACGCGTTTTGATTGAAGGTGGGATGTCCACATATCGGAGACGGTAGGTCGTAGGGCCCCCAGATTTGAGATTCTGGCATCTCAGGGGCCCCTCACCCAGGGCCCAAAAGTACGTAGCCCTAGGAACCAAGGAAAAAAAGTGCATTGCGCTAAGTCCTCGCGCTTTTGACAGCACGCTCTAGGGCCCCTCAGGAGCCACCGTTCCAAATTTCGGGCCCCTGGGACGTTTCTAAAAAAATCCCATCTGCCATTTATTCCCTTGCATTCGGCCTAGCTGATTCGTGGACACGACTCCCAAGGGTCCGATCGGGCCTAATTTTGGATATGTGTCTCGAGGGGATCCCCTCGACCAGGCACAGAAGTCTGGTGGCCCTACGACCTTCTTTAGGGGTCAAACGGTTACAGATGGGACCCCACGTCCACAAAAGTGTTACGCGTTTTGATGGGAGGTGGGACGTCCATATATATAATGGTCAAATGGACAAATACTGGGTTCGTGGGACCCAGGGTGGGGGTCCGCAAGGGGTCCGCAGATGATCCGCAGTCATTGTGTGAATATAATGGTCAAATGGACAAATAATGGGTTCGTGGGACCCGGGTTGGGGGTCCGACGGGGGTCCGCATCGGTTCCGTGGTCATTCTGTAACTTTAAAGGTCAAATGGACAAATATAGGTTTCGTGGGCAAAAAAATCGTCCACCCCCCATTCGGGAAAATGCCACTGTTTTAAACCTGAGGTGTACTGCTCCGTGCGCCACCCTGTGGAGAAGTGCTGAATGGCATTTAGGGGCCTCAAATTTGGGTGGGCTTCCGCGGGGCCCCTCGGGGGTCCAGATCCTCCCGTGCCGGTCAGGGGTCTCCCGTGGGCCGGTGCGGTCCGGCAGACATCGACGCCGCGTCCGTCAAAAATTTTTTGGGGTCAGCGCGCAGGTCCCCTTAACCCATGTACACGAGCCCTCAAACTTATACCTGAATGGACGCTCCAAAAAAAAATGGACTTTATAGAGGAAGTGTTAGGAAGTGTTCAGCCGTCCGATCGCTGGAAGGTACGGCCACGACTACGCCTAATGTTAGAAAGCAAGCCTCCTTGTCTGGTGGTGCCCTGCACAGGCCAAGCTTCAGAAACAAAGTCACGCAGAAAGATGAGGTGGTAAAAAATGTTCAACCTTCCTGTATACTCAATAGCAGATGGTTGCCGTGACCCGGATTCGAACCGGGGTTGCTGCGGCCACAACGCAGAGTACTAACCACTATACGATCACGGCGTGCCACTGTCTAACCCAAGACAACCCCTGGAGCCCGGATACAAGAAGCACCAGCAGCGTGTTTGTCCATCGAAGAGGGACTGGACATTTCGCAAATAAGTGCGAGGACCGTGAAAAATGCATGGATGCTTTGCCTCATGGCCTTCAGCAAACAGCGTAGTTGGCAGGATTCGAACCTGCGCGGGGAGACCCCAATGGATTTCTAGACCATCGCCTTAACCACTCGGCCACGACTACGGGAGTAGACCAATTTCTGCACAGTTTGTGTCCAACACTGCTGCCTGACCTACTTGCAACCAACCCAGCTCAGTCAGCAAGCGGAGATTGCAAGCTAGCCCTGCAAGCGGGTAAAACAGCGGTCCCACTGAGGAGAAATCAGGCTGCCATGTCTCATCCTATGTAATGGGGTTTTTCAGTACTGGCCCTGGGGACCGAGAGCACTGCACAATTGGGAAGTCTGTCTTATTCTACTCACTCTGTGAGCACTCTTTCCTAAAGGGCTGACCATCAGAATCAGGTGTGCCGAACAAGGGAGATGCACTGATCCCCGGGAGCAGGAAGGAACATTGTTCTAGTACAGAGTCAGCAGAAGAGATGGACCGTAGTAATAGCAAGCTGAGGCCTACAAAAAGAAGACTGACCTTCGCCCAAACAGGGACTTGAATTAAGCAGACCACCTTCTCCTATGTTGTGTGTAACACTGCTGCCTGACCTACTTGCAACCTAGCAAGCGGAGATTGTAAGCTATCCCTGGAAGCGGCTAAAACAACAATCCCACTGAGAAGAAGTGATGGACCGTAGTGATAGCAAGTTGACTCCGCCAAAAGCAGACAGACCTTCGCCCAAACAGGGACTTGAACCCTGGCCCTCAGATTAAAATTCTGATGCTCTACCGACTGAGCTATCCAGGCTTTTGTGGAGCACTGGCTTCTCACCTTTTATAAAGCAGCAGTTTTACAACAAGCTGCCCAGAAGAGATGCAGGTGTCACGAGGATGAAAGCTAGAAGCAGTTATGGCACAGAGAGCGAAGGACCATAGAAGGCACAATTACCATCACAGAAAGCTAAAGCAATACTGCAAAGCCCTCCCGTAGTCGGCAGGGTTCGAACCTGCGCGGGGATACCCCAATAGATTTCAAGTCCATCGCCTTAACCTCTCGGCCTAGCAGGTACGTGGACACGACTCCCAAGGTTCCGATCAGGCCGAATATTGGATATGTGTCTCATGGGGACCCCCTCGAATGGGCATAGAAGTCTGGTGGCCCTACGACCTTCTTTAGGGGTCAAACGGTCCCAGAAGGGACCCCACGTCCACCAAATCGGTACGCGTTTTGATTGGTTGTGGGACGTCCACAGTTCGGAGACGATAGGTCGTAGGGCCCCCAGATTTGAGATTCTGGCATCTCATTTAAATTGCCATATACCGCATAATGGTTCGAAGGGATTGTACTGTCAATTTGGATCCATTTTCTCCTTTAGAAAACTGGCCAACGGGACGAGTCGGCTTACCCCCCTTTTCCGTAGGGAATCCGCAGTAAACCAAGTATTGACACCTCTAGGGGGTGATGTTGACCACCAGGAGTTCGAACCTGTGCGGGGATACCCCAATAGATTTCAAGTCCATCGCCTTAACCTCTCGGCCTAGCAGGTACGTGGACACGACTCCCAAGGGTCCGATCAGGCCGAATATTGGATATGTGTCTCGAGGGCATCCCCTCGACCGGGCACAGAAGTCTGGTGGCCCTACGACCTTCTTTAGGGGTCAAACGGTCACAGAAGGGACCCCACGTCCACAAAAGCGGTACGCGTTTTGATGGGAGGTGGGACGTCCACTGTTCAGAGACGATAAGTCATAGGACCCCCAGATTTGAGATTCTGGCATCTCAGGGACCCCTCAACCAGGGCCCCGAGACACGTAGTCGTAGGACCCAAGGAAAAAAAGTGCATTGCGCTAGGTCCTCGCGCTTTTGACAGCACGTTCTAGGGGCCCTCAGGAGCCACCGTTCCAAATTTCGGGCCCCTAGGACGTTTCTAAAAAAATCCCACCTGCCATTTACTTGAATGTGTTCGGCCTAGCGGTTTCGTGGACACGGCTCGCCGGGGTCCGATCGGGCCGAATTTTGGATATGTGTCTCATGGGGCCCCCTCGAACAGGCATAGAAGTCTGGTGACCCTATGACCTTATTTAGGGGTCAAAGGGTCAAAAAAGGGAGCGCTTGTCCACCAAACCAGTAAGCGTTTACATTGGAGATGTATCAAGTTAAATAGACTTGCTATTTGATAATCTGCAAGTGGACACATATGCCGTCAAATAAATTGAGGGTGGACATGCACCATATGTGGTGAAATTGACCAAAATCCAACATTTTTTCTATGGAAATTCTACATTATTATGGGATAGATCTTACATTAAAGGACTCTGCTGAGATGTCTGAGTACACTGCAGGTATTTTGATCAACACTATTGCATGTATTTAATTAAATCAAATTGAATAGAATTGCTATTTGTTAAACCTCAGGTGGACACATATCCCACTTGCCATTTATTCATATTGGATGGACACCAGTTTTTGGGGCACCGTATCTCCGCCTCCCGGGGGTTCAGGGACTTGGGGCCGGTAACATCGGATAGAGGTCCCCATGGTCTAATTTTGACCAGAGTTTGGTGTTTTTTCCCCCCCTTTTTTGAGTGAGTTATGGCCGGTCAAATTTTGGGACTTTTTGCATTTGGGGGTCCGTATCTCTCCGTATCTCTTCAGAGAGGGCCCTTCGAGTGCTATCAAGTCACCCAGTTTCAATTTGCTGGGTCTCTTCCTTCCATTTGACTATCAAAAATGTGGAGGGCCATAACTCCGCCCCCTGAGGATTTATGGATGGGGGCCCATTGGTGTTCGGTGGGCCTTCTGTAGGTCTTACTCTGTCCCGAGTTTGGTGCAGTTTGGCCCCGTTTTGGCGGAGTTACAGCTTGGCAGAGTGTGTTACATTTTGGTTAATATTCACCACATGTGGTGACATTAACCACAATCCAAATATTTTTATATGCATATTTCTACAGTGTTATTGGATAAAACTTACAATAATGGATTCCTGGGAGCTTGCAGAGTACAGCTGATGAGACTTCAACCACAATATTGCCAAAATTTATCTGTCCACGGAACCATTAGGAAGAGCGTGCTGAATAAATGGCAAATGGGAGGTTTTTTCAAAAAAAAATTCCATTTACAATTTATTCAGCGGGACCTCCATAATGCTCCCGTGGACATTCATTTTTATGCAAATTCTACAGTATATTCTGATAAAACTTACATGAATGGATTCCTCTGAGTGTCCTGAGTACAGTACAGGTGTTTTCATTAACCATATTGCAAATTTACCTCCTGACCACCATGAAAACAGATCCCGATGCAGTGTTATTTTCTGCTAAAAGGTTGCAAGCTATAGCAGTTTTAACACATGGCCAGTCTTCATTATTACGTGATAAAACTTACATGAATGGGTTCCCCTTGGTGTCCTGAGTACATTACAGGTATTTTCATTAACAATAACACACATTTGAAATAAATACAGTTAAATACAGTTGCTATTTAATGAACAGTGAGATACGCACCACATGTGGTGCACATGTGTGCCAAAATTCAACGCTCATTTTTGAATGGATTCCTCTTCCACCCCCCTCGAGCTGCCTTCTCTAGCCGGGGAGGGTGCACCCTGGCCGGCATGGATGAGTACTTGCGAGGGGGTGGATGGTACTATTTTTTGCTAATATCTCCGCGAAGCAGTGGACTTCGGGGCTGAAATTCAGGGGATCCCTAGAGGGTCGAGGGGCCAACCGTATGCAACCACCCACGAGTTCCTGGGTCGTCCGGTTCCTGAGTTTTAATGGTTCAAATTCCACATTTTGGGGGGGCGTAACTCCGACCCCCGGGGTCATAGGGACATGGTGCAGGTGTCGTAGGATAGACGGCCCCATGGTCTGACTTTAATCCGATTTTGGTGCAGTTTGGCCCCGTTTTGGCGGAGTTACAGCCTGACATATATACATATTTCTACAGTATTAGGGGACAAAACTTACAGAAATGGGTTCCTTGGAGTACAGCAGATGAGACTTCAACCACGAAATCGCTAAAATGTATCTGTCCATGGAACCATTAGGAAGGACGTGCTGAATAAATGGCAAATGGGAGGTTTTTTCAAAAAAAAATTCCATTTACAATTTATTCAGCGGGACCTCCATAATGCTCCCGTGGACATTCATTTTTATGCAAATTCTACAGTATATTCTGATAAAACTTACATGAATGGAGTCTGCTGAGCGTGCTGTGTACAGTAGAGGTGTTTCCATTAAAAATATTGCACTCATTTGAAATGAATCAAGTTAAATAGACTTGCTATTTGATAATCTGCAAGTGGACACATATGCCATCAAATAAATTGAGGGTGGACATGCACCATATGTGATGAAATTAAATCCAACATTTTTTCTATGGAAATTCTACATTATTATGGGATAGATCTTACATTAATTGACTCTGCTGAGATGTCTGAGTACACTGCACGCGTTTTGATCAACAATATTGCCTATATTTAATTAAATCAATTTCAATAGAATTGCTATAAATAGCAATTCTATTAAAATTGATTTAATAGAAAGCTGCAAGCTCCAAGGAACCCATTTTTGTAAGTTTTGTCCCATAATACTGTAGAAATATGTATATATGTCAGGCTGTAACTCCGCCAAAACGGGGCCAAACTGCACCAAAATCGGATTAAAGTCAGACCATGGGGCCGTCTATCCTACGACACCTGCACCATGTCCCTATGACCCCGGGGGTCGGAGTTACGCCCCCCCAAAATGTGGAATTTGAACCATTAAAACTCAGGAACCGGACGACCCAGGAACTCGTGGGTGGTTGCATACGGTTGGCCCCTCGACCCTCTAGGGATCCCCTGAATTTCAGCCCCGAAGTCCACTGCTTCGCGGAGATATTAGCAATAAATAGTACCATCCACCCCCTCGCAAGTACTCATCCATGCCGGCCAGGGTGCACCCTCCCCGGTTAGAGAAGGCAGCTCGAGGGGGGTGGAAGTCGGAAGAAAAATCTTAGGATGAGGCCTAGAGAAAACACCTGTACTGTACTCAGCACACTAAGAGGAATCCATTCATGTAAGTTTTATCACATAATAGTGTAGAATTTGCATAAAAATGAGCGTTGAATTTTGGCACACATGTGCATCACATGTGGTGCGTATCTCACTGTGTTAAAACTGTTATAGCTTGCAACCTTTTAGCAGAAAATAACACTGCATCGGGATCTGTTTTCATGGTGGTCAGGAGGTAAATTTGCAATATGGTTAATGAAAACACCTGTACTGTACTCAGGACACTCAGAGGAATCCATTCATGTAAGTTTTATCCAATAATAATGTAAAATATGCATAAAAAAATTATGTCCACAGGAGCACTACGGTGGTCCCGCTGAATAAATTGTAAATGGAAATTTTTTAAAAAAAAAACCTCCCATTTGCCATTTATTCAGCACGCCCTTCCTAATGGTTCCGTGGACAGATAAATTTTAGCTCCCAGGAATCCATTTTTGTAAGTTTTATCCCATAACACTGTAGAAATATGCATAGAAAAAATTTTGGATTTTGGTTAATTTCACCACATGTGAATATTAACCAAAATGTCACACACTTTGCCAAGCTGTAACTCCGCCAAAACGGGGCCAAACTGCACCAAAATCGTGTCAAAGTCAGACCAATGGGACCTCTATCCGACACCACCAGCCACAAGTCCCTGAACCCCCGGGAGGTGGAGATACGGTGCCCCAAATTTGGTGTACATCCAATATGAATAAATGGCAAGTGAGATATGTGTCCACCTGAGGTTTAACCTGTTAGCCAGCACCCCCCATTATGGGACTCACAGCTGAAAGTGCTCTAACTAACTTATAATTGTAATAGTTTCCTACTTCAGTGTGTTACAAACATAATTGTGGTGTCTTTAGAAAGAAGACCCTTTGGGCTTCACTTTTTATCAACCAGATTTGATAATGCTCAAAAATATTAAAAGTTATAGACACTAAAGTGCCTTGAATTTTTTTTACCACTCTTACATATTTTTTTATTTGATATAAAAATACATGAAATAAGTCCTGGAGCAATCTAGAAAAGTAATGGGTTGAAAGCCACATGTCTCATAAGTTTCTATTTCAAATCTGAATAAAATATCATGAAAAATGAGACTCCTGCAAATATTTTTCTGAGACTATGTCTACACCCCCCCCCCCCCCCCCAAATATAAGAAAATATATTTCCCAATACTGCAAAGCCCTCCCGTAGTCGGCCAGGGTTCGAACCTGTGCTGAGTCCCCAGGGCCAGTACTGAAAAACCCCAATTTCTGCTCAGTTTGTGTCCAACCCCAATGGATTTCAAGTCCATCGCCTTAACCTCTCGGCCACGACTACGCCTAATGTTAGAAAGCAAGCCCCCCTTGTCCGATGGCGCCCTGCACACGCCAAACTTCAGAAACAAAATCACGCAGAGAAAGATGAGGTGGTAAAAAATTTTCAACCTTCCCGTATACTCAACGGCAAAGGGTTGCCGTGAACCGGATTCGAACCGGGGTTGCTGCAGCCACAACGCAGAGTATTAACCACTATACGATCACGGCGTGCCACTAGCTAACCCAAGACAACCCCAGAAGCCCGGATACAAGAAGCAGAAGCGGCGTGTTTGTCCATCGAAGAGGGACTGGACATTTCGCAAATAAGTGCGAGGACCGTGAAAAATGCATGGATGCTTTGCCTCATGGCCTTCAGCAAACAGCGTAGTCGGCAGGATTCGAACCTGCGCGGGGAGACCCCAATGGATTGTTGTTCATCGCCTTAACCACTCGGCCACGACTATGGGAGTAGACCAATTTCTGCTCAGTTTGTGTCCAACACTGCTGCCTGACCTACTTGCAACCAACCCAGCTCAGTCGGCAAGCGGAGATTGCAAACTAGCCCTGCAAGCGGGTAAAACAGCAATCCCACTGAGGAGAAATCAGGCTGCCATGTCTCATCCTATGTAATGGGGTTTTTCAGTACTGGCCCTGGGGACCGACAGCACTGCACATTTGGGAATTCTGTCTTATTATACTCACTCTTTGAGCACTCTTTCCTAAAGGGCTGACCATCAGAATCAGGTGTGCCAAACAAGGGAGATGCACTGATCCCCGGGAGCAGGAAGGAACATCGCTCTAGTACAGAGTCAGCAGAAGAGATGGACCGTAGTGATAGCAAGCTGAGGCCTACAAAAAGAAGACTGACCTTCGCCCAAACAGGGACTTGAATTAAGCAGACCACCTTCTCCTATGTTGTGTGTAACACTGCTGCCTTACCTACTTGCAACCTAGCAAGCGGAGATTGTAAGCTAGCCCTGGAAGCGGCTAAAACAACAGTCCCACTTAGGAGAAATCAGGCTGCCATGTCTCATCCTATGTAATGGGGTTTTTCAGTACTGGCCCTGGGGACTGACAGCACTGCACAAATTGGAGGTCTGTCTTATTCTACTCACTCCGTGAGCACTCTTTCCTAAAGGGCTGACCATCAGAATCATGTGTGCCGAACAAGGGAGATGTACTGACCCCCTGGAGAAGGAAGGAACATCGCTCTAATACAGAGTCAGCAGAAGAGATGGACCCGTAGTGATAGCAAGCTGAGGCCTCCAAAAAGTAGACTGACCTTCGCCCAAACAGGGACTTGAATTAAGCAGACCACCTTCTGCCCTGTTGTGTGTCACATTGCTGCCTGACCTACTTGATAACTAGCAAGCCAAGATTGTAAGCTAGCCCTGGAAGCGGGTAAAACAGCAGTCCCACTGAGGAGAAATCAGGCTGCCATGTCTCATCCTATGTAATGGGGTTTTTCAGTGCTGGGCCTGGGGACCGACAGCACTGCAAAATTCGGAGGTCTGTCTTATTCTACTCACTCTGTGAGCGCGCTTTCCTAACGAGCTGACCATCGGAATCAGGTGTGCCAAACAAGGGAGGTGCACTGATACCCTGGAGCAGGAAGGAACACCGCTCCAGTACAGATTCAGAAGAAGAGATGGACCGTAGTGATAGCAAGGTGACTCCGCCAAAAGCAGATAGACCTTCACCCTAACAGGGACTTGAATCCTGGACCCTCAGATTAAAAGTCTGATGCTCTACCGTTGAGCTATCCAGGCTCTTGAGGAACACTGGCTTCTCACCTTTTATAAAGCAGCAGTTTTACAACAAGCTGCCCAGAAGAGACGCAGGTGTCACAAGGATGAAAGCTAGAAATAGTTATGGCACAGAGAGCGAAGGACCATAGATGGCACAATGACAGTCACAGATAGCTAAAGCAATACTGCAAATCCCTCCCATAGTCGACAGAGTTCGAACCTGCTCAGGGAGACCCCAATGGATTTCAAGTCCATCGCCTTAACCTCTCGGCCACGACTACGCCTAATGTTAGATAGCAAGCCCCCTTGTCTGATGGCACCCTGCACAGGCCAAGCTTCAGAAACAAAATCACGCAGAAAGATGAGGTGGTAAAAAATGTTCAAGCTTCCAGTATACTCAAAGGCAAAGGGTTGCCGTGACCCTGATTCGAACCGGGGTTGCTGCGGCCACAACGCAGAGTACTAACCACTATACGATCAAGGCGTGCCACTGGCTCACCCAAGAGAACCCCTGGAGCCCGGATACAAGAAGCAGCAGCGGCGTGTTTGTCCATCGAAGAGGGACTGGACATTTCGCAAATAAGTGCGAGGACCATGAAAAATGCATGGATGCTTTGCCTCATGGCCTTCAGCAAACAGCGTAATCGGCAGGATTCGAACCTGCGCGGGGAGACCCCAATGGATTTCTAGTCCATCGCCTTAACCACTCGGCCACGACTACGGGAGTAGACCAATTTCTGCTCAGTTTGTGTCCAACACTGCTGCCTGACCTACTTGCAACCAAACCAGCTCAGTCAGCAAGCGGAGATTGCAAGCTAGCCCTGCAAGTGGGTAAAACAGCTGTCCCACTGAGGAGAAATAAGCCTGCCATGTCTCATCCTATGTAATGGGGTTTTTCAGTACTGACCCTGGGGACCGACAGCACTGCACAATTGGGAAGTCTGTCTTATTCTACTCACTCTGTGAGCACTCTTTCCTAAAGGGCTGAACATCAGAATCAGGTGTTCCGAACAAGGGAGATGCACTGATCCCCGGGAGCAGGAAGGAACATCGCTCTAGTACAGAGTCAGCAGATGAGATGGACCGTAGTGATAGCAAGCTGAGGCCTACAAAAAGAAGACTGACCTTCGCCCAAACAGGGACTTGAATTAAGCAGACCACCTTCTGCCCTGTTGTGTGTAACACTGCTGCCTGATCTACATGCAACCTAGCAAGCGGAGATTGTAAGCTAGCCCTGGAAGCGGCTAAAACAGCAGTCCCACTGAGGAGAAATCAGGCTGCCATGTCTCATCCTATGTAATGGGGTTTTTCAGTACTGGCCCTGGGGACCGACAGCACTGCACAAATGGGAGGTCTTTCTTATTCTACTCACTCCGTGAGCACTCTTTCCTAAAGGGCTGACCATCAGAATCATGTGTGCCGAACAAGGGAGTTGCACTGATCCCCGGGAGAAGGAAGGAACATCGCTCTAATACAGAGTCAGCAGAAGAGATGGACCCGTAGTGATAGCAAGCTGAGGCCTCCAAAAAGTAGACTGACCTTCGCCCAAACAGGGACTTGAATTAAGCAGACCACCTTCTGCCCTGTTGTGTGTCACATTGCTGCCTGACCTACTTGCAACCTAGCAAGCCGAGATTGTAAGCTAGCCCTGGAAGCGGGTAAAACAGCAGTCCCACTGAGGAGAAATCAGGATGCCATGTCTCATCCTATGTAATGGGGTTTTTCAGTGCTAGGCCTGGGGACCAACAGCACTGCACAATTCGGAGGTCTGTCTTATTCTACTCACTCTGTGAGCGCGCTTTCCTAACGAGCTCACCATCAGAATCAGGTGTGCCAAACAAGGGAGGTGCACTGATACCCTGGAGCAGGAAGGAACACCGCTCCAGTACAGATTCAGAAGAAGAGATGGACCGTAGTGATAGCAAGGTGACTCCGCCAAAAGCAGACAGACCTTCACCCTAACAGGGACTTGAACCCTGGACCTTCAAATTAAAAGTCTGATGCTCTACCGACTGAGCTATCCAGGCTCTTGTGGAGCACTGGCTTCTCACCTTTTATAAAGCAGCGGTTTTACAACAAGCTGCCCAGAAGAGACGCAGGTTTCACAAGGATGAAAGCTAGAAGCAGTTATGGCACAGAGAGCGAAGGACCATAGAAGGCACAATTACCGTCACAGAAAGCTAAAGCAATACTGCAAATCCCTCCTGTAGTCGGCAGAGTTCGAACCTGCGCAGGGAGACCCCAATGGATTTCAAGTCCATCGCCTTTACCTCTCGGCCACGACTACACCTAACGTTAGAAAGCAAGCCCCCTTGTCTGGTGGCACCCTGCACAGGCCAAGCTTCAGAAACAAAATCACGCAGAAAGATGAGGTGGTAAAAAATTTTCAACCTTCCCGTATACTCAACGGCAAAGGGTTGCCGTGACCCGGATTCAAACCGGTGTTGCTGCAGCCACAACGTAGAGTACTAACCACTATACGATCACGGCGTGCCACTGGCTCACCCAAGACAACGCCTGGAGCCCTGATACAAGAAGCAGCAGCGGCGTGTTTGTCCATCGAAGAGGGACTGGACATTTCGCAAATAAGTGCGAGGACCGTGAAAAATGCATGGATGCCTTGCCTCATGGCCTTCAGCAAACAGCGTAGTCGGCAGGATTCGAACCTGCGCGGGGAGACCCCAATGGATTTCTAGTCCATCGCCTTAACCACTCGGCCACGACTACAGGAGTAGACCAATTTCTGCTCAGTTTGTGTCCAACACTGCTGCCTGTCCTACTTGCAACCAACCCAGCTCAGTCAGCAAGCGGAGATTGCAAGCTAGCCCTGCAAGCGGGTAAAA
>NC_081772.1:31224764-31227264 GCF_963082965.1 Carassius carassius
GTGATAGCAAGCTGAGGCCTCCAAAAAGTAGACTGACCTTCGCCCAAACAGGGACTTGAATTAAGCAGACCACCTTCTGCCCTGTTGTGTGTCACATTGCTGCCTGACCTACTTGCAACCTAGCAAGCCGAGATTGTAAGCTAGCCCTGGAAGCAGGAAAAACAGCAGTCCCACTGAGGAGAAATCAGGCTGCCATGTCTCATCCTATGTAATGGGGTTTTTCAGTGCTGGGCCTGGGGACCGACAGCACTGCACAATTCGGAGGTCTGCCTTATTCTACTCACTCTGTGAGCGCGCTTTCCTAACGAGCTGACCATCAGAATCAGGTGTGCCATACAAGGGAGGTGCACTGATACCCTGGAGCAGGAAGGAACACCGCTCCAGTACAGATTCAGAAGAAGAGATGGACCATAGTGATAGCAAGGTGACTCCGCCAAAAGTAGACAGACCTTCACCCGAACAGGGACTTGAACCCTGGACCCTCAGATTAAAAGTCTGATGCTCTACCGACTGAGCTATCCGGGCTCTTTTGGGGTACTGGCTTCTCACCTTTTATAAATCAGCAATTTTACAACAAGCTGCCCAGAAGAGACGCAGGTGTAACGAGGATGAAAGCTAGAAGCAGTTATGGCACAGAGAGCGAAGGACCATAGATGGCACAATTACCGTCACAGAAAGCTAAAGCAATACTGCAAATCCCTCCCGTAGTTGGCAGAGCTCGAACCTGCGCAGGGAGACCACAATGGTTTTCAAGTCCATCGCCTTAACCTCTCTGCCATGACTACGCATAATGTTAGAAAGCAAGCCCCCTTGTCTGATGGCGCCCTGCACAGGCCAAGCTTCAGAAACAAAATCAAGCAGAAAGATGAGGTGGTAAAATATTTTCAACCTTCCCGTATACTCAACGGCAAAGGGTTGCCGTGACCCGGATTCGAACCGGGGTTGCTGCGGCCACAACGCAGAGTACTAACCACTATACGATCACGACGTGCCACTGGCTCTCCCAAGACAACCCCTGGAGCCCGGATACAAGAAGCAGCAGCGGCGTGTTTGTCCATCGAAGAGGGTCTGGACATTTCGCAAATAAGTGCGAGGACCGTGAAAAATGCATGGATGCTTTGCCTCATGGCCTTCAGCAAACAGCGTTGTCGGCAGGATTCGAACCTGCGCGGGGAGACCCCAATGGATTTCAAGTCCATCGCCTTAACCACTCGGCCACGACTACGGGAGTAGACCAATTACTGCTCAGTTTGTGTCCAACACTGCTGCCTGACCTACTTGCAACCAACCCAGCTCAGTCAGCAAGCGGAGATTGCAAGCTAGCCCTGCAAGCGGGTAAAACAGCGGTCCCTCTGAGGAGAAATCAGGCTGCCATGTCTCATCCTATGTAATGGGGTTTTTCAGTACTGGCCCTGGGGACCGACAGCACTGCACAATTGGGAAGTCTGTCTTATTCTACTCACTCTGTGAGGACTTTTTCCTAAAGGGCTGACCATCAGAATCAGGTTTGCCGAACAAGGGAGATGCACTAATCCCCGGGAGCAGAAAGGAACATCACTCTAGTACAGAGTCAGCAGAAGAGATGGACCGTAGTGATAGCAAGCTGAGGCCTACAAAAAGAAGACTGACCTACGCCCAAACAGGGACTTGAATTAAGCAGACCACCTTCTGCCATGTTGTGTGTAACACTGGTGCCTGACCTACTTGCAACCTAGCAAGCCGAGATTGTAAGCTAGCCCTGGAAGCGGCTAAAACAGCAGTCCCACTGAGGAGAAATCAGGCTGCCATGTCTCATCCTATGTAATGGGGTTTTTCAGTATTGGCCCTGGGGACCGACAGCACTGCACAAATGGGAGGTCTGTCTTATTCTACTCACTCCGTGAGCACTCTTTCCTAAAGGGCTGACCATCAGAATCATGTGTGCCGAACAAGGGAGATGTACTGACCCCCTGGAGAAGGAAGGAACATCGCTCTAATACAGAGTCAGCAGAAGAGATGGACCCGTAGTGATAGCAAGCTGAGGCCTCCAAAAAGTAGACTGACCTTCGCCCAAACAGGGACTTGAATTAAGCAGACAACCTTCTGCCCTGTTGTGTGTCACATTGCTGCCTGACCTACTTGCAACCTAGCAAGCCGAGATTGTAAGCTAGCCCTGGAAGCGGGTAAAACAGCAGTCCCACTGAGGAGAAATCAGGCTGCCATGTCTCATCCTATGTAATGGGGTTTTTCAGTGCAGGGCCTGGGGACCGACAGCACTGCACAATTCGGAGGTCTGTCTTATTCTACTCACTCTGTGAGCGCGCTTTCCTAACGAGCTGACCATCAGAATCAGGTGTGCCAAACAAGCGAGGTGCACTGATACCCTGGAGCAGGAAGGAACACCGCTCCAGTACAGATTCAGAAGAAGAGATGGACCGTAGTGATAGCAAGGTGACTCCGCCAAAAGCAGACAGACTTTCACCCAAACAGGGATTTGAACCCTGGACCCTCAGATTAAAAG
>NC_081772.1:31232264-31339764 GCF_963082965.1 Carassius carassius
TCATGTGTGCCGAACAAGTGAGATGCACTGATCCCCGGGAGAAGGAAGGAACATCGCTCTAATACAGAGTCAGCAGAAGAGATGGACCCGTAGTGATAGCAAGCTGAGGCCTCCAAAAAGTAGACTGACCTTCGCCCAAACAGGGACTTGAATTAAGCAGACCACCTTCTGCCCTGTTGTGTGTCACATTGCTGCCTGACCTACTTGCAACCTAGCAAGCCGAGATTGTAAGCTAGCCCTGGAAGCGGGTAAAACAGCAGTCCCACTGATGAGAAATCAGACTGCCATGTCTCATCCTATGTAATGGGGTTTTTCAGTTCTGGGCCTGGGGACCAACAGCACTGCACAATTCGGAGGTCTGTCTTATTCTACTCACTCTGTGAGCACTCTTTCCTAAAGGGCTGACCATCAGAATCAGGTGTGCCCAACAAGGGAGATGCACTGATCCCCGGGAGCAGGAAGGAACATCGCTCCAGTACAGATTCAGAAGAAGAGATGGACCGTAGTGATAGCAAGGTGACTCCGCCAAAAGCAGACAGACCTTCACCCTAAAAGGGACTTGAACCCTGGACCCTCAGATTAAAAGTCCGATGCTCTACCGACTGAGCTATCGAGGCTCTTCTGGAGCACTGGCTTCTCACCTTTTATAAAGCAGCAGTTTTACAACAAGCTGCCCAGAAGAGACGCAGGTGTCACAAGGATGAAAGCTAGAAGCAGTTATGGCACAGAGAGCGAAGGGCCATAGAAGGCACAATTACCGTCACAGAAAGCTAAAGCAATACTGCAAATCCCTCCCGTAGTTGGCAGAGTTCGAACCTGCGCAGGGAGACCCCAATGGATTTCAAGTCCATCGCCTTAACCTCTCGGCCACGACTACGCCTAATGTTAGAAAGCAAGCCCCCTTGTCTGGTGGCGCCCTGCACAGGCCAATCTTCAGAAACAAAATCACGCAGAAAGATGATGTGGTAAAAATTTTTCAACCTTCCCGTATACTCAACGGCAAAGGGTTGCCGTGACCCGGATTCGAACCGGGGTTGCTGCGGCCACAACGCTGAGTACTAACCACTATACTATCACGGCGTGCCACTGGCTCACCCAAGACAACCCCTGGAGCCCGGATACAAGAAGCAGCAGCGGCGTGTTTGTCCATTGAGGAGGGACTGGACATTTCGCAAATAAGTGCGAGCACCATGAAAAATGCATGGATGCTTTGCCTCATGGCCTTCAGCAAACAGCGTAGTCGGCACGATTCGAACCTGCGCGGGGAGACCCCAATGGATTTCTAGTCCATCGCCTTAACCACTCGGCCACGACTACGGCAGTAGACCAATTTCTGCTCAGTTTGTGTCCAACACTGCTGCCTGACCTACTTGCAACCAACCCAGCTCAGTCAGCAAGCGGCGATTGCAAGCTAGCCCTGGAAGCGGCTAAAACAGCAGTCCCACTGACAAGAAATCAGGCTGCCTTGTCTCATCCTATATAATGGGGTTTTTCAGTACTGGCCCTGGGGACCGACAGCACTGCACAAATGGGAGGTCTGTCTTATTCTACTCACTCCATGAGCACTCTTTCCTAAAGGGCTGACCATCAGAATCATGTGTGCCGAACAAGGGAGATACACTGATCCCCGGGAGCAGGAAGGAACATCGCTCTAGTACAGAGTCAGCAGAAGAGATGGACCGTAGTGATAGCAAGCTGAGGCCTACAAAAAGAAGACTGACCTTCGCCCAAACAGGGACTTGAATTAAGCAGACCACCTTCTGCCCTGTTGTGTGTCACATTGCTGCCTGACCTACTTGCAACCTAGCAAGCCGAGATTGTAAGCTAGCCCTGGAAGCGGGTAAAACAGCAGTCCCATTGAGGAGAAATCAGGCTGCCATGTCTCATCCTATGTAATGGGGTTTTTCAGTGCTGGGCCTGGGGACCGACAGCACTGCACAATTCGGAGGTCTGTCTTATTCTACTCACTCTGTGAGTCCGCATTTCTAACGAGCTGACCATCAGAATCAGGTGTGCCGAACAAGGGAGTTTCACTGATACCCTGGAGCAGGAAGGAACACCGCTCCAGTACAGATTCAGAAGAAGAGATGGACCGTAGTGAGAGCAAGGTGACACCGCCAAAAGCAGACATACCTTCACCCAAACAGGAACTTGAACCCTGGACACTCAGATTAAAAGTCTGATGCTCTACCGACTGAGCTATCCGGGCTCTTGTGGAGCACTGGCTTCTCACGTTTTATAAAGCAGCAGTTTTACGACAAGCTGCCCAGAAGAGATGCAGGTGTCACGAGGATGAAAGCTAGAAGCAGTTATGGCACAGAGAGCGAAGGACAATAGAACGCACAATTACCGTCACAGAAAGCTAAAGCAATACTGCAAAGCCCTCCCGTAGGCGGCAGGGTTCGAACCTGCGCGGGGAGACTCCAATGGATTTCAAGTCCATCGCCTTAACCTCTCGGCCAAAATCAGGGCAAAAGGGACTGCTACAAGGGGGAAAGAAAAGGAAAAGAGAAGGAGAAAGAGGGGAAAGCAAGAAAAAGAAAAACAATTATCCATCAAACTTCATGAACACTCACAAAGGATTTAAGTAAAGTGTTTGATTGGTTTTTGACTATATTTTTAATTAAAAAAAATAATTATAATAATAATAATCTGACAAACACACCACACACTCTTGCCAGGACTTGCACCTGGAATCTTCCACCCAAAGGGTGGATGTGTTACTATTACACCACAAGAGTTGTGTCTTTCTTTTTTTTTTACAAACACTGCAAATTAAACACTGGAAACAGCAACTAAAAACAAAATGTTCACAGCACAACACACACACAGCACAACATATGCAACTATATAAAAACCTAACTATATACATTACTATATACACCAATGAAAAAAAAATCAAAGAACTCCCTGTACATTCTCCCTCCACTGTGCAACAGAGAGGCCTGAGGCTGGACAATACCACCGGCCCTTCAGCTGAGTGTGGCCAGTTGTCTTATTTTTTGCCAGCCCACACTGCTTGCAGATATAGTGATATATATCCTTTGCTAGTCGTTTCCGTGGTGGTTCACCTCTAGCCACTCGCTCCTCATCCTCTTGGGCAGCTTTCTGCCTTCTCCATGTGCGCTGCCTGGGCTGAGTAGAGGGACAAGTTTGTGATGGCAATGTATGAGGCTGCTGGAATTGGGGAGGGGGCTGGAATTGGGGAGGCGGCTGGAATTGGGGAGGTGGCTGGAATTGGGAAGGTGGCTGGAATTTGGGGAGGGGGCTGGAATTGGGAAGGTGGCTGGAATTGGGGAGGGGGATGGAATTGGGTAGAATGAGGCAGTGGTAGACCTGGTTGGCAGCTGGGAAAGGGTGGGTAGGACCCAGGGGGGAATGCAAAGTTTGGTGCTGGTGGGTATATGGGAAATGCAGAGTAAGATCCAGGAGGAGGGGTGGGCATTGGGCACCTGTTGGAGATACGCTTTACGAATGAAGGCCTCTCCCTCCTGATTTGCTGAATCCTGAAATACCATGGCCTCATGCCCATGCTGTGCAGCAACAGCTGGAAGTTCGCGCACTTCAGGAAGAGCCTCCTTTGCCAAATATACTTGTTTGGGCAGTGCAGTACCCTGCAGAAGCATGTCTCTGTCTACACGTTTCTGTCTTTTTAGTAGCCTGCAAGAGAAAAATTCTTCATCTTAAATTAGCAATTTAAGTGAATAAAAGCCCATTGTCTTTACTTCCTGTAGCATAATTTTTAAAAGCATGTACAAGAAGGTTTTATAAGTACAATCTTGATATACTACTGTGATTGTGCAAAAGTATCGCATAAAACAAGACTCACCACGAGGAGACAGTAGTGGTGTTTATCGGGACCAGAACAAGGTTAGTCTGTCCTAGAACCTCTCTGCTGTCCTCCATCAGCTGCTTTAAGTGGCTGTATACCACCACAATAGATTGTGGAATTGGCAGAGTTTTTCCTTGTGTGTCCCTGGGCCTGTTCCGTGCTTGCTGAAACTCTTTCAAAAGCCTTAGGCAAACACATTCACAGACCCTGTGGACTTCAGGGTCCTGAGCTGCCTGCCCATGAGTCATGAACAATCTATGGAAAAGAAAGATGATATAATCTGAACTGTATACTGGGTTATAAACTAGTGACGATCCAAATAGTCAAATTACCTCTCTGCTGCCTGCTGTCCTGGAGCAGAGCCACTCTGCTTCCTGGATGCTCTCCAAGGTCCTGTCAAAGCCTTCTTCTTAACCCTCTGGCTATATTTTGATGGTACCTTGTCCATGGCATGCAGAGCCATGTACAGCTGGACTATGTTGGCCTCCTCTTGTGATGACAAGGCAGTGATCGTTCGGTTTAGGCCAACCAAATAGGCTGCCAGGGCATCAACTGCCTCCCAGCCCAAGACACCTCTGGAATCACACTGTGTACTCTGGAAATTGAGAAAAATGCCAAACACAGTCCAATAAACATATACGGTGTTGTAATAATTATTTTGCATTGTACATGCATATATTTTAACTTTACACATTGGTGACAATAGGCGTTTTGCACTGTACCAGATACATTTTTTTTAAAAGTAAAAAATAGTACAGGATAGCAATATTACCTGGCTTGATGTGCTAGGACTTGCAGTGTCATCCTCCTCTTCCTCAGTGACCTCCTCATCTGGGGATTTGGGTTCAGTGTCATCCACCTGACTTGTCACCTGGACCTGCACGACAGCTACTGGAGAGTCATCAGCCCTAAGGTCAGCTGCATAGCACACAGTCGTGTCAATTTCACTATCCTCTTCGGGCTCCTCTGGGGGGACTTCAGGCATGTCATTGTGGTGTGCAATCAACTGGTCGCCTCTATTGGACTGGGCCAACAAGTACTCCACTGCAATGCGCTCCCCTGCAATAATTTGTACCACATTGTTAATGGGGAGAGGACACACACACTCACACACACACACAAACAAACAAACACAGGAGAGAGAGAAATACTCCAATGCTCAGCATTTTCCTGTGAGATATCTTACCAGTGGGTTTTCCTGGAGGGTTAAATTCTGGCATCAAAGCCCGACCAAGGACCCGTTGGCTCATGCTGTTTAAATGAGACATTGTGCAGACATCAAATGTCCTTAGGGTTGAGGCCCCCACCACAGATACAGCTTCTTTTGCCCGGCTCATGTTCCACCTCGAGGCCCCCTCTAACATGTACATTTGTGTGTGCATGGCATTGCATCTCCATCCTAAGAATGAAAATGCACAGATTCAGTCAGCAATTATTTTAAACTGAGGACATACAAATTTAATGACACAGTTATAGAACAGTAACACATAATAATGAGACTGATAGTAAATTCCATGAAAACAAGCCAAATCCAGGTAGCACCCAGGGTTCTGTTGTTGACACAATAGCGATCTTTTCAACGTAAAAATCTACAAAACATACTGCAATTTAATATTCAGAATTTACCAGGAATGAAGGCACACTGGTGGCGGTGAAAACTCTCCAGCGATTATGACCCCCTGCCACACCTAAGCACGTTTAGGACTTTGCCACCCTTCTGGAGTGTCCCCGTCTTTGTGTACAACTCTACATGTGGAGGGTCCTGGATGCACTCGAGGTGTTTTTGTTGCATCTCCCAGACATGGTGCATGCTGTCAGGGTTAACCAGGCGAAACCCTGTAGTGTCAGTTAGCTCCCACACTGATTCCAGCAGCCCTGAAATCATGGCCCGGATCTCCTCAGACCTGCGTGTCCGCCGCCTACAGTGCTTCGCGAGTTCACCTGGGCTGATGCTGGCCATGAGCTGAGCCTCAGTGGAAGCCTTTCCACCATGGCTGCACTTCCACTCCCCTCTCTTGGCAGCCTTAAGTTCTCTCACATCCTCCTGATCCCACTCAAAGATACAGGAGGAAAGTTTTGAACAAAAGGTACCATAGAGAGGGTGGTGCTCTGTAGTAAGGCCACAGTTGAATCTTCTCATAAAATGGAAGATATCTAGCCTTACAATAGACTTCCATGGTCGAAAAAGTTTTAACACTGAAGATGCACCTGTGGAGGAGAAAAAATAAAAAACATGCATTTGATTTAATTTCAAACATACTTTTCAGTCAATATATTTTATTACAATTTTTAATACACTGGCTGTAAAAATAATACTAATTAATTACCATCACCAATAAGGAAAGGGGAACTTTTTTTACACCACTATTAATTTTATAAAATATATTGCAGTGCACATTTGATAAAGTAGTAATTTGAAAATCTCACCTGACTGACTGCAGCAATCCCGGTCAACATAGATGACCTCGGGCTCTTGCTCGCCAGCATTCTGGTAGCGTTTGACGACACCCTGGCAAAGCTCCTCCAGTCCTGCGCCTTCAGCTGTTGTCAGAACACTGTTCAGAACCTGGCCGAGCTCATTGCCAATGTTGGTCATCCATGCAGCCGTGTCCCCAATGCCACCAGCCAGCTTTTTGGTGATCTGAAAAACAAAAAGAAGGAAAAATAAAGACATTCTGACAAGCTTAATTATACATTTTCTTTGATTTGTTATGGTACATTATAATATATATATAACACAAATGTATATAACACAACATTTTTCATCATGTTGAAATTCTTTCTGGCTGAAAATAAACCTCATGCTGAAACCTTCATGTATTGTACCTTCTTTGTAGAATCCATCTTCAGGATTCGGCCATAGGTGGAGGTAATCACCCCCTTCATCTCGTCCAAATGGCTGAGGATATCGTTGGAGTGGACAGTCTCAAACCACTGGGCGAGTGGAAGTGGCCTGAAGGGTGCGGGTGCAGAAAAGGCAGGTGCCGTTGCAGATTGGACCAGGGTAACCTTTCTCAAATGATGCTCACAATTAGAGAGGTACTGGATGGTGCGTCATGCCCACTCCTCACTGTGGGCTTCCTCTACTGCTGACTGGAAGTAGGAGGAACTGTTACCACTGGTCCTTGGCCTGAGTAAAGTCACACATTTCCTGTCCAGGGCTAGCTGAGTGGTCAGCACCGCTGGAAACATGGTCCTGTGTGCCACATCCAGTTGTGAAAGGATGTCCTGGCTCCATGGGCATACTGGCAACTTGCATGCACTGCAGCGTGGATAGTCCCCACCCACAAGGTAATAGCGGCTATCCATGTCAATCACCTCCCTGACCTTCGGGTAAATTCCTGAATGGTGCATCTTCCGGCCACACTGTGGGCATTTAAGAGGAATGTCCCACATCCTCATTGGTGCCCACAAGAACATCCTCTGTCGGAAGTACCACTCGGGCTCATGAGGACATGGCTTGGGCTGCATCGATGGATAAAACCAGTTCACCTGGATCTTCTGTCTCAGCTGCCCTGTGGGCTCATAGAGGCACTTGGCAATCCACACCCAATCTGCTGGCTGGAGGACTCTCTTGAACTGACTGCGAAGAAAGCTCTCCCAGTCAGTAATAGCCTGAGGCAGAGATGGTGTAGGCTGCAGTGAGGGTACTGGATGTGAGGATGGAGTGGGCTGTGGAGATGGAGAGCACCATGGAGGTGGTGGTGAGGGCTTTGGAGCTGGAGAGTGGTGTGGGAATTGAGTGGGCCCTGGGGATGGAGACACTGGTACTGGCATTGGAGACGGCAAGTGCTGTGGAGGTGGAGGCAGCCATGGAGATGGTGAGGGGCAAGGAGATGGTGTGGGATTTTTTGAAGGACTGACACGTGGAGCCAATAGAGCCCCATAATGGCTCGACTCAATGTGTTGGAGGAGTCTGACGGCACCCTGGACCCTGACCCCACAGCTGTCACACCTCTCTTCAATGTGGTGGTCAGAGAGGTTGCCGGAGAACTTCTCTGCCTCCACAACCACACTACACAGAGAACATTTCACCCCATGTACTTCCTGTGATGTCCCGGTCTCCTCTGAGCTGCCGCCTGCCTTTACCTTAGGCCCTGACTCAATCAAGACCTTATCTGTTGACTGGGAGAAAATTAATATTAGGAACAAAAGAAGGTCTTACTATTCATGTTAAATAATTACACCAATTACTCTGCAGAACTGTACTGAGAATATATTCTGAGAATATATCAGGGGTTGGTGCATAAAATAGTGTATTACACGATACAGGGACTTATCATGCCTTTGATATATTATATCGTATACCTACCTTATGGAACCCACAAGTGCACACTATGTGCCTGCCAAACAGGTCCACCTTATTCCCCCTATGCAGGGGACAGGCATCAATCCGCTCCAGGACCTCCTTCCATTTTCTGCTTCCAGGCCTTTTTCCTGTACTGAACTGGAAGGTGCCCTGGGCATACCTGTGGCAGATGTCGTTCCAATAAGCAGAGGATTTGCCTGTTTTGGTCATATCTGAACAATAATGGGGAACAAATCAATGTGGTTAAATATGTGTTAATATAGCAACAGTAGAAAGGAGTTTATTGGAGTTTTATATTTATACACACACACACACACACACACATATACAGTATATATATATATATATATATATATATATATATATATATATATATATATATATAAAGAATCACATCAAGTATACAAAAGCAGACATGTTGAGTGGTGAAATATGTGGCAGGTTAATAGTTTTCTGCAGTAAATATGTTCCTACTTGCAAAAAATTGCAAATAGCTTTTGATGTATAATTATAAAAACTGTGTTTGTATATAAAGTAAGAAAGGGGGAAAAACTAGATATTTAATGAATACGTGGAATAGTAAAATATTTAAATACATTCAGTAAAGAATCACTCAGTCATGACTGAAATAAAATAGGGAATGGATACTTGGAATACTGAATGATGAAATGAAATTCTTGCAAAGATATAGAAAATAAAAACTTGTTATGAATCGAAGGCTTAACAAGCATCAGTTAGCGATACGTTAAGTTAGCTTGCCTTGCTACGCAAGCGTAGAACGATCAGAATAATCTTTATTCCAAATCATGAATTAATGTTTGAACAAATAGGATAACACTGATGTCACGGATTTGTATTGTGATAACGCTTACCTTGAATCTCCGCATAGCAGATGTCCAGTGAGTTACAAACAGCTGGAATATCACGAAACTCATTCAGCCAATCAGCGGCGAGATTGGCATGTCAACTTGCTGATTGGCTATTTCTTCTCGGTAGGAATTGATTGGCTCCTTTGCCCCATCTGTTCGAAAGTTTCGGATTTGCGTTAGGAACTGTTCGGATTAATTTAGGATGTGTTCGGACTTTCGTTCTGACTTTGTTAGGAATTGTTGCGACCTTGTTCGGAAGTATTCAAATGTTGTTAGGAAGTGTTAGGAAGTGTTAAGCCGTCCGATCGCTGGAAGGTACGGCCACGACTACGCCTAATGTTAGAAAGCAAGCCCCCTTGTCTGGTTTCGCCCTGCACAGGCCAAGCTTCAGAAACAAAATCACGCAGAAAGATGAGGTGGTAAAAGAATGAGGATTCGAACCTGCGCCGGGAGACCCCAATGGATTTTTAGTCCATCGCCTTAACCACTCGGCCACGACTACGGGAGTAGACAAATTTCTGCTCAGTTTGTGTCCAACACTGCTGCCTGACCTACTTGCAACCAACCCAGCTCAGTCAGCAAGCGGAGATTGCAAGCTAGCCCTGCAAGCGTGTAAAAAAACGGTCCCACTGAGGAGAAATCAGGCTGCCATGTCTCATCCTATGTAATGGGGTTTTTTCAGTACTGGCCCTGGGGACCGACAGCACTGCACAAATGGGAGGTCTTTCTTATTCTACTCACTCCGTGAGCACTCTTTCCTAAAGGGCTGACCATCAGAATCATGTGTGCCGAACAAGGGAGATGCACTGATCCCCGGGAGAAGGAAGGAACATCGCTCTAATACAGAGTCAGCAGAAGAGATGGACCCGTAGTGATAGCAAGCTGAGCCCTCCAAAAAGTAGACTGACCTTCGCCCAAACAGGGACTTGAATTAAGCAGACCACCTTCTGCCCTGTTGTGTGTCACATTGCTGCCTGACCTACTTGCAACCTAGCAAGCCGAGATTGTAAGCTAGCCCTGGAAGCGGGTAAAACAGCAGTCCCACTGAGGAGAAATCAGACTGCCATGTCTCATCCTATGTAATGGGGTTTTTCAGTGCTGGGCCTGGGGACCGACAGCACTGCACATTTCGGAGGTCTGTCTTATTCTACTCACTCTGTGAGCGCGCTTTCCTAACGAGCTGACCATCAGAATCAGGTGTGCCAAACAAGGGAGGTGCAATGATACCCTGGAGCAGGAAGGAACACCGCTCCAGTACAGATTCAGAAGAAGAGATGGACCGTAGTGATAGCAAGGTGACTCCTCCAAAAGCAGATAGACTTCACCCTAACAGGGACTTGAATCCTGGACCCTCAGATTAAAAGTCTCATGCTCTACCGACTGAGCTATCCAGGCTCTTGTGGAGCACAGGCTTCTCACCTTTTATAAAGCAGCAATTTTACAACAAGCTGCCCAGAAGAGACGCAGGTGTCACAAGGATGAACGCTAGAAATAGTTATGGCACAGAGAGCGAAGGACCATAGATGGCACAATTACAGTCACAGAAAGCTAAAGCAATACTGCAAATCCCTCCCGTAGTCGGCAGAGTTCGAACCTGCGCAGGGAGACCCCAATGGATTTCAAGTCCATCGCCTTAACCTCTCGGCCACGACTACGCCTAATGTTTGAAAGCAAGCCCCCTTGTCTGATGGCGCCCTGGACAGGCCAAGCTTCAGAAACAAAATCACGCAGAAAGATGAGGTGGTAAAACATTTTCAACCTTCCAGTATACTCAACGGCAAATGGTTGCCATGACCCTGATTCGAACTGGGGTTGCTGCGGCCACAACGCAGAGTATTAACCACTATACGATCACGGCGTGCCACTGGCTCACCCAAGAGAACCCCTGGAGCCCGGATACAAGAAGCAGCAGCGGCGTGTTTGTCCATCGAAGAGGGACTGGACATTTCGCAAATAAGTGCGAGGACCATGAAAAATGCATGGATGCTTTGCCTCATGGCCTTCAGCAAACAGTTTAGTCAGCAGGATTTGAACTTGCGAGGGGAGACCCCAATGCATTTCTAGTCCATCGCCTTAACCACTCGGCCACGACAACGGGAGTAGACAAATTTCTGCTCAGTTTGTGTCCAACACTGCTGCCTGACCTACATGCAACCAACCCAGCTCAGTCAGCAAGCGGAGATTGCAAGCTAGCCCTGCAAGCGGGTAAAACAGCATTCCCACTGAGGAGAAATCAGCCTGCCATGTCTCATCCTATGTAATGGGGTTTTTCAGTACTGACCCTGGGGACCGACAGCACTGCACAATTGGGAAGTCTGTCTTATTCTACTCACTCTGTGAGCACTCTTTACTAAAGGGCTGACCATCAGAATCAGGTGTGCCGAACAAGGGAGATGCACTGATCCCCGGGAGCAGGAAGGAACATCGCTCTAGTACAGAGTCAGCAGAAGAGATGGACCGTAGGGATAGCAAGCTGAGGCCTACAAAAAGAAGACTGACCTTCGCCCAAACAGGGACTTGAATTAAGCAGACCACCTTCTGCCATGTTGTGTGTAACACTGCTGCCTGACCTACTTGCAATCTAGCAGGAGGAGATTGTAAGCTAGCCCTGGAAGCGGCTAAAACAGCAGTCCCACTGAGGAGAAATCAGGCTGCCATGTCTCATCCTATGTAATGGGGTTTTTCAGTACTGGCCCTGGGGACCGACAGCACTGCACAAATGGGAGGTCTGTCTTATTCTACTCACTCTGTGAGCACTCTTTCCTAAAGGGCTGACCATCAGAATCATGTGTGCCGAACAAGTGAGATGCACTGATCCCCGGGAGAAGGAAGGAACATCGCTCTAATACAGAGTCAGCAGAAGAGATGGACCCGTAGTGATAGCAAGCTGAGGCCTCCAAAAAGTAGACTGACCTTCGCCCAAACAGGGACTTGAATTAAGCAGACCACCTTCTGCCCTGTTGTGTGTCACATTGCTGCCTGACCTACTTGCAACCTAGCAAGCCGAGATTGTAAGCTAGCCCTGGAAGCGGGTAAAACAGCAGTCCCACTGATGAGAAATCAGGCTGCCATGTCTCATCCTATGTAATGGGGTTTTTCAGTTCTGGGCCTGGGGACCGACAGCACTGCACAATTCGGAGGTCTGTCTTATTCTACTCACTCTGTGAGCGCGCTTTCCTAACGAGCTGACCATCAGAATCAGGTGTGCCAAACAAGGGAGGTGCACTGATACCCTGGAGCAGGAAGGAACATCGCTCCAGTACAGATTCAGAAGAAGAGATGGACCGTAGTGATAGCAAGGTGACTCCGCCAAAAGCAGACAGACCTTCACCCTAAAAGGGACTTGAACCCTGGACCCTCAGATTAAAAGTCTGATGCTCTACCGACTGAGCTATCGAGGCTCTTCTGGAGCACTGGCTTCTCACCTTTTATAAAGCAGCAGTTTTACAACAAGCTGCCCAGAAGAGACGCAGGTGTCACAAGGATGAAAGCTAGAAGCAGTTATGGCACAGAGAGCGAAGGGCCATAGAAGGCACAATTACCGTCACAGAAAGCTAAAGCAATACTGCAAATCCCTCCCGTAGTTGGCAGAGTTCGAACCTGCGCAGGGAGACCCCAAAGGATTTCAAGTCCATCGCCTTAACCTCTCGGCCACGACTACGCCTAATGTTAGAAAGCAAGCCCCCTTGTCTGGTGGCGCCCTGCACAGGCCAATCTTCAGAAACAAAATCACGCAGAAAGATGAGGTGGTAAAAATTTTTCAACCTTCCCGTATACTCAACGGCAAAGGGTTGCCGTGACCCGGATTCGAACTGGGGTTGCTGCGGCCACAACACTGAGTACTAACCACTATACGATCACGGCGTGCCACTGGCACACCCAAGACAACCCCTGGAGCCCGGATACAAGAAGCAGCAGCGGCGTGTTTGTCCATTGAGGAGGGACTGGACATTTCGCAAATAAGTGCGAGCACCATGAAAAATGCATGGATGCTTTGCCTCATGGCCTTCAGCAAACAGCGTAGTCGGCACGATTCGAACCTGCGCGGGGAGACCCCAATGGATTTCTAGTCCATCGCCTTAACCACTCGGCCACGACTACGGCAGTAGACCAATTTCTGCTCAGTTTGTGTCCAACACTGCTGCCTGACCTACTTGCAACCAACCCAGCTCAGTCAGCAAGCGGAGATTGCAAGCTAGCCCTGCAAGCGGGTAAAACAGCGGTCCCACTGAGGAGAAATCAGCCTGCCATGTCTCTTCCTATGTAATGGGGTTTTTCAGTACTGGCCCTGGGGACCGACAGCACTGCACAATTGGGAAGTCTGTCTTATTCTACTCACTCTGTGAGCACTCTTTCCTAAAGGGCTGACCATCAGAATCATGTGTGCCGAACAAGGGAGATGCACTGATACCCTGGAGCAGGAAGGAAAACCGATCCAGTACAGATTCCGAAGAAGAGATGGACCGTAGTAATAGCAAGGTGACTCCGCCAAAAGCAGACAGACCTTCGCCCGAACAGGGACTTGAACCCTGACAGTTTTACAACAAGCTGCCAAGAAGAGACGCAGGTGTCACGAGGATGAAAGCTAGAAGCAGTTATGGCACAGAGAGCAAAGGACCATAGAAGGCACAATTATCGTCACAGAAAGCTAAAGCAATACTGCAAAGCCCTCCCGTAGTCGGCAGGGTTCGAACCTGCGCGGGGAGACCCCAATGGATTTCAAGTCCATCGCCTTAACCTCTCGGCCACGACTACGCCTGATGTTAGAAAGCAAGCCCCCTTGTCCGATGGCGCCCTGCACAGGCCAAGCTTCAGAAACAAAATCACGCAGAAAGATGAGGTGGTAAAAAATTTTCAACCTTCCCGTATACTCAACGGCAAAGGGTTGCTGCGGCCACAACGCAGAGTACTAATCACTACACGATCACGGCGTGCCACTAGCTAACCCAAGAGAACCCCTGAAGCCCGGATACAAGAAGCAGCAGCGGCGTGTTTGTCCATCGAAGAGGGACTGGACATTTCGCAAATAAGTGCGAGGACCGTGAAAAATGCACAATTCGGAGGTCTGTCTTATTCTACTCACTCTGTGAGCACGCTTTCCTAACGAGCTGACCATCAGAATCAGGTGTGCCCAACAAGGGAGGTGCACTGATACCCTGGAGCAGGAAGGAACACAGCTCCAGTACAGATTCAGAAGAAGAGATGGACCGTAGTGATAGCAAGGTGACTCCGCCAAAAGCAGACAGACCTTCACCCTAACAGGGACTTGAACCCTGGACCCTCAAATTAAAAGTCTGATGCTCTACCGACTGAACTATCCAGGCTCTTGTGGAGCACTGGCTTCTCACCTTTTATAAAACAGCAGTTTTACAACAAGCTGCCCAGAAGAGAAGCAGGTGTCACGAGGATGAAAGCTAGAAGCAGTTATGGCACAGAGAGCGAAGGACCATAGAAGGCACAATTACCGTCACAGAAAGCTAAAGCAATACTGCAAATCCCTCCCGTAGTCAGCAGAGTTCGAACCTGCGCAGGGAGACCCCAATGGATTTCAAGTCTTCCCATATACTCAACGGCAAAGGGTTGCCGTGACACGGATTAGACCCGGGGTTGCTGCGGCCACAATGCAGAGTACTAACCACTATACGATCACGGCGTGCCACTGGCTCACCCAAGACAACCCCTGGAGTCGGATACAAGAAGCAGCAGCGGAGTGTTTGTCCATCGTAGAGGGACTGGACATTTCGCAAATAAGTGCGAGGACAGTGAAAAATGCATGGATGCTTTGCCTCATGGCCTTCAGCAAACAGCGTAGTCAGCAGGATTCAAACCTGCGCGGGGAGACCCCAATGGATTTCTAGGTCATTGCCTTAACCACTCGGCCACGACTACGGGAGTAGACCAATTTCTGCTCAGTTTGTGTCCAACACTGATGCCTGTCCTACTTGCAACCAACCCAGCTCAGTCAGCAAGCGGAGATTGCAAGCTAGCCCTGCAAGCGGGTAAAACAGCGCTCCCACTGAGGAGAAATCAGGCTGCCATGTCTCATCCTATGTAATGGGGTTTTTCAGTACTGGCCCTGGGGTCCGACAGCACTGCACAATTGGGAAGTCTGTCTTATTCTACTCACTCTGTGAGCACTCTTTCCTAAAGGGCTGACCATCAGAATCAGTTTGCCGAACAAGGGAGATGCACTGATCCCCGGGAGCAGGAAGGAACATCACTCTAGTACAGATTCAGCAGAAGAGATGGACCGTAGTGATAGCAAGCTGAGGCCTACAAAAAGAAGACTGACCTTCGCCCAAACAGGGACTTGAATTAAGCAGACCACCTTCTGCCATGTTGTCTGTAAGACTGCTGCCTGACCTACTTGCAACCTAGCAAGCCGAGATTGTAAGCTAGCCCTGGAAGCGGCTAAAACAGCAGTCCCACTAAGGAGAAATCAGGCTGCCATGTCTCATCCTATGTAATGGGGTTTTTCAGTACTGGCCCTGGGGACCGACAGCACTGCACAAATGGGAGGTCTGTCTTATTCTACTCACTCCGTGAGCTCTCTTTCCTAAAGGGCTGACCATCAGAATCATGTGTGCCGAACAAGGGAGATGCACTGATCCCCGGGAGAAGGAAGGAACATCGCTCTAATACAGAGTCAGCAGAAGAGATGGACCCGTAGTGATAGCAAGCTGAGGCCTCCAAAAAGTAGACTGACCTTCGCCCAAACAGGGACTTGAATTAAGCAGACCACCTTCTGCCCTGTTGTGTGTCACATTGCTGCCTGACCTACTTGCAACCTAGCAAGCCGAGATTGTAAGCTAGCCCTGGAAGCGGGTAAAACAGCAGTCCCACTGAGGAGAAATCAGGCTCCCATGTCTCATCCTATGTAATGGGGTTTTTCAGTGCTGGGCCTGGGGACCGACAGCACTGCACAATTCGGAGGTCAGTCTTATTCTACTCACTCTGTGAGCGCGCTTTCCTAACGAGCTGACCATCAGAATCAGGTGTGCCAAACAAGGGAGGTGCACTGATACCCTGGAGCAGGAAGGAACACCGCTCCAGTACAGATTCAGAAGAAGAGATGGACCGTAGAGATAGCAAGGTGACTCCGCCAAAAGCAGACAGACCTTCACCCTAACAGGGACTTGAACCCTGGACCGTCAGATTAAAAGTCTGATGCTCTACCGACTGAGCTATCCAGGCTCTTGTGGAGCACTGGCTTCTCACCTTTTATAAAGCAGCAGTTTTATAACAAGCTGCCTAGAAGAGACGCAGGTGTCACAAGGATGAAAGCTAGAAGCAGTTATGGCACAGAGAGCGAAGGACCATAGAAGACACAATTACTGTCACAGAAAGCTAAAGCAATACTGCAAATCCTTCCGGAAATGGGAAGAGTTCGAACCTGAGCAGGGAGACCCTAATGGATTTCAAGTCCATCGCCTTAACCTCTCGGCCACGACTACGCCTAATGTTAGAAAGCAAGCCCCCTTGTCTGATGGCGCCCTGCACAGGCCAAGCTTCAGAAACAAAATCACACAGAAAGATGAGGTGGTAAAAAATTTTCAACCTTCCCGTATACTCAACGGCAAAGGGTTGCCATGACCCGGACTCGAACTGGGGTTGCTGCGGCCACAATGCAGAGTATTAACCAATATACGATCACGATGTGCCACTGGCTCACACAAGACAACCCCTGGAGTCCGGATATAAGAAGCAGCAGCGTCGTGTTTGTCCATCGAAGAGGGACTGGACATTTCGCAAATAAGTGCGAGGACCGTGAAAAATGCATGGATGCTTTGCCTCATGGCCTTCAGCAAACAGCGTAGTCAGCAGGATTCGAACCTGCGCGGGGAGACCCCAATGGATTTCAAGTCCATCACCTTAACCATTTGGCCACGACTACGGGAGTAGACCAATTTCTGCTCAGTTTGTGTCCAACACTGCTGCCTGACCTACTTGCAACCAACCCAGCTCAGTCAGCAAGCGGAGATTGCAAGCTAGCCCTGCAAGCGGGTAAAACAGCGGTCCCCCTGAGGAGAAATCAGGCTGCCATGTCTCATCCTATGTAATGGGGTTTTTCAGTACTGGCCCTGGGGACCGACAACACTGCACAATTGGGAAGTCTGTCTTATTCTACTCACTCTGTGATCACTCATTCCTAAAGGGCTGACCATCAGAATCAGGTTTGCCGAAAGAGGGAGATGCACTGATCCCCGGGAGCAGAAAGGAACATCGCTCTAGTACAGAGTCAGCAGAAGAGATGGACCGTAGTGATAGCAAGCTGAGGCCTACAAAAAGAAGACTGACCTACGCCCAAACAGGGACTTGAATTAAGCAGACCACCTTCTGCCATGTTGTGTGTAACACTGCTGCCTGACCTACTTGCAACCTAGCAAGCCGAGATTGTAAGCTAGCCCTGGAAGCGGGTAAAACAGCAGTCCCACTGAGGAGAAATCAGTCTGCCATTTCTCATCCTATGTAATGGGGTTTTTCAGTGCTGGGCCTGGGGACCGACAGCACTGCACAATTCTGAGGTCTGTCTTATTCTACTCACTCTGTGAGCGCGCTTTCCTAACGAGCTGACCATCAGAATCAGGTGTGCCAAACAAGGGAGGTGCACTGATACCCTGGAGCAGGAAGGAACACCGCTCCAGTACAGATTCAGAAGAAGAGATGGACCGTAGTGATAGCAAGGTGACTCCGCCAAAAGCAGACAGACATTCGCCCAAACAGGGACTTGAAGCCTGGACCCTCAGATTAAAAGTCTGATGCTCTACCGACTGAGCTATCCGGGCTCTTGTGGAGCACTGGCTTCTCACCTTTTATAAAGCAGCAGTTTTACAACAAGCTGCCTAGAAGAGACGCAGGTGTCACGAGGATGAAAGCTAGAAGCAGTTATGGCACAGAGAGCGAAGGACCATAGAAGGCACAATTACTGTCACAGAAAGCTAAAGCAATACTGCAAATCCTTTCGGAAATGGGAAGAGTTCGAACCTGAGCAGGGAGACCCCAATGGATTTCAAGTCCATCGCCTTAACCTCTCGGCCACGACTACGCCTAATGTTAGAAAGCAAGCCCCCTTGTCTGATGGCGCCCTGCACAGGCCAAGCTTCAGAAACTAAATCACGCAGATAGATGAGGTGGTAAAAAATTTTCAACCTTCCCGTATACTCAACGGCAAAGGGTTGCCATGACCCGGATTCAAACCGGGGTTGCTGCGGCCACAACGCAGAGTATTAACCAATATATGATCACGATGTGCCACTGGCTCACACAAGACAATCCCTGGAGCCCGGATATAAGAAGCAGCAGCGTCGTGTTTGTCCATCGAAGAGTAATAAGTGCGAGGACCGTGAAAAATGCATGGATGCTTTGCCTCATGGCCTTCAGCAAACAGCGTAGTCAGCAGGATTCGAACCTGCGCGGGGAGACCCCAATGGATTTCAAGTCCATCACCTTAACAACTCGTCCACGACTACGGGAGTAGACCAATTTCTGCTCAGTTTGTGTCTAACACTGCTGCCTGACCTACTTGCAACCAACCCAGCTCAGTCAGCAAGCGGAGATTGCAAGCTAGCCCTGCAAGCGGGTAAAACAGCGGTCCCACTGAGGAGAAATCAGGCTGCCATGTCTCATCCTATGTAATGGGGTTTTTCAGTACTGGCCCTGGGGACCGACAGCACTGCACAATTGTGAAGTCTGTCTTATTTAATCATGTGTGCCGAACAAGGGAGATGTACTGACCCCCTGGAGAAGGAAGGAACATCGCTCTAATACAGAGTCAGCAGAAGAGATGGACCGTAGTGATAGCAAGCTGAGGCCTACAAAAAGAAGACTGACCTACGCCCAAACAGGGACTTGAATTAAGCAGACCACCTTCTGCCATGTTGTGTGTAACACTGCTGCCTGACCTACTTGCAACCTAGCAAGCCGAGATTGTAAGCTAGCCCTGGAAGCGGCTAAAACAGCAGTCCCACTGAGGAGAAATCAGGCTGCCATGTCTCATCCTATGTAATGGGGTTTTTCAGTACTGGCCCTGGGGACCGACAGCACTGCACAAATGGGAGGTCTGTCTTATTCTACTCACTCTGTGAGCACTCTTTCCTAAAGGGCTGACCATCAGAATCAGGTGTGCCGAACAAGGGAGATGCACTGATCACCGGGAGAAGGAAGGAACATCGCTCTAATACAGAGTCAGCAGAAGAGATGGACCCGTAGTGATAGCAAGCTGAGGCCTCCAAAAAGTAGACTGACCTTCGCCCAAACAGTGACTTGAATTAAGCAGACCACCTTCTCCTATGTTGTGTGTAACACTGCTGCCTGACCTACTTGTAACCTAGCAAGCTGAGATTGTAAGCTAGCCCTGGAAGCGGGTAAAACAGCAGTCCCACTGAGGAGAAATCAGGCTGCCATGTCTCATCCTATGTAATGGGGTTTTTCAGTATTGGCCCTGGGGACCGACAGCACTGCACAAATGGGAGGTCTGTCTTATTCTACTCACTCCGTGAGCACTCTTTCCTAAAGGGCTGACCATCAGAATCATGTCTGCCGAACAAGGGAGATGCACTGATCCCCGGGAGAAGGAAGGAACATCGCTCTAATACAGAGTCAGCAGAAGAGATGGACCCGTAGTGATAGCAAGCTGAGGCCTACAAAAAGAAGACTGACCTTCGCCCAAACAGGGACTTGAATTAAGCAGACCACCTTCTGCCCTGTTGTGTGTCACATTGCTGCCTGACCTACTTGCAACCTAGCAAGCCGAGATTGTAAGCTAGCCCTGGAAGCGGGTAAAACAGCAGTCCCACTGAGGAGAAATCAGGCTGCCATGTCTCATCCTATGTAATGGGGTTTTTCAGTGCTGGGCCTGGGGACCGACAGCACTGCACAATTCGGAGGTCTGTCTTATTCTACTCACTCTGTGAGCGCGCTTTCCTAACGAGCTGACCATCAGAATCAGGTGTGCCAAACAAGGGAGGTGCACTGATACCCTGGAGCAGGAAGGAACACCGCTCCAGTACAGATTCAGAAGAAGAGATGGACCGTAGTGATAGCAAGGTGACTCCGCCAAAAGCAGACAGACTTTCACCCAAACAGGGATTTGAACCCTGGACCCTCAGATTAAAAGTCTGATGCTCTACCGACTGAGCTATCCGGGCTCTTGTGGAGCACTGGCTTCTCACCTTTTATAAAGCAGCAATTTTTCAAACAAGCTCCCCAGAAGAGACACAGGTGTCACGAGGATGAAAGCTAGAAGCAGTTATGGCACAGAGAGCGAAGGACCATAGATGGCACAATTACAGTCACAGAAAGCTAAAGCAATACTGCAAATCCTTCCGGAAATGGGAAGAGTTCGAACCTGCGCAGGGAGACCCCAATGGATTTCAAATCCATCGCCTTAACCTCTCGGCCACGACTACGCCTAATGTTAGAAAGCAAGCCCCCTTGTCTGATGGCGCCCTGCACAGGCCAAGCTTCAGAAACAAAATCACGAAGAAAGATGAGGTGGTAAAAAATTTTCAACCTTCCCGTATACTCAACGGCAAAGGGTTGCCGTGACCCGGATTCATCATCGAAGAGGGACTGGACATTTCGCAAATAAGTGCGAGGACCATGAAAAATGCATGGATGCTTTGCCTCATGGCCTTCAGCAAACAGCGTAGTCGGCAGGATTCGAACCTGCGTGGGGAGACCTTAATGGATTTCTAGTCCATCACCTTAACCACTCGGCCACGACTACGGCAGTAGACCAATTTCTGCTCAGTTTGTGTCCAACACTGCTGCCTGACCTACTTGCAACCAAACCAGCTCAGTCAGCAAGCGGAGATTGCAAGCTAGCCCTGCAAGCGGGTAAAACAGCGGTCCCACTGAGGAGAAATCAGCCTGCCATGTCTCATCCTATGTAATGGGGTTTTTCAGTACTGACCCTGGGGACCGACAGCACTGCACAATTGGGAAGTCTGTCTTATTCTACTCACTCTGTGAGCACTCTTTCCTAAAGGGCTGACCATCAGAATCAGGTGTGCCGAACAAGGGAGATGCACTGATCCCCGGGAGCAGGAAGGAACATCGCTCTAGTACAGAGTCAGCAGATGAGATAGACCGTAGTGATAGCAAGCTGAGGCCTACAAAAAGAAGACTGACCTTCGCCCAAACAGGGACTTGAATTAAGCAGACCACCTTCTGCCATGTTGTCTGTAACACTGCTGCCTGACCTACTTGCAACCTAGCAAGCCGAGATTGTAAGCTAGCCCTGGAAGCGGCTAAAACAGCAGTCCCACTAAGGAGAATTCAGGCTGCCATGTCTCATCCTATGTAATGGGGTTTTTCAGTACTGGCCCTGGGGACCGACAGCACTGCACAAATGGGAGGTCTGTCTTATTCTACTCACTCCGTGAGCTCTCTTTCCTAAAGGGCTGACCATCAGAATCATGTGTGCCGAACAAGGGAGATGCACTGATCCCCGGGAGAAGGAAGGAACATCGCTCTAATACAGAGTCAGCAGAAGAGATGGACCCGTAGTGATAGCAAGCTGAGGCCTCCAAATTGTAGACTGACCTTCGCCCAAACAGGGACTTGAATTAAGCAGACCACCTTCTGCCCTGTTGTGTGTCACATTGCTGCCTGACCTACTTGCAGCCTAGCAAGCCGAGATTGTAAGCTAGCCCTGGAAGCGGGTAAAACAGCAGTCCCACTGAGGAGAAATCAGGCTGCCATGTCTCATCCTATGTAATGGGGTTTTTCAGTGCTGGGCCTGGGGACCGACAGCACTGCACAATTCGGAGGTCTGTCTTATTCTACTCACTCTGTGAGCGCGCTTTCCTAACGAGCTGACCATCAGAATCAGGTGTGCCAAACAAGGGAGGTGCACTGATACCCTGGAGCAGGAAGGAACACCGCTCCAGTACAGATTCAGAAGAAGAGATGGACCGTAGTGATAGCAAGGTGACTCCGCCAAAAGCAGACAGACCTTCGCCCAAACAGGGACTTGAACCCTGGACCCTCAGATTAAAAGTCTGATGCTCTACCGACTGAGCTATCCAGGCTCTTGTGGAGCACTGGCTTCTCACCTTTTATAAAGCAGCAGTTTTACAACAAGCTGCCCAGAAGAGACGCAGGTGTCACAAGGATGAAAGCTAGAAGCAGTTATGGCACAGAGAGCGAAGGACCATAGAAGGCACAATTACCGTCACAGAAAGCTAAAGCAATACTGCAAATCCCTCCCGTAGTCGGCAGAGTTCAAACCTGCACAGGGAGACCCCAATGGTTTTCAAGTCCATCGCCTTAACCTCTCGGCCACGACTACGCCTAATGTTAGAAAGCAAGCCCCCTTGTCTGGTGGCACCCTGCACAGGCCAAGCTTCAGAAACAAAATCACGCAGAAAGATGAGGTGGTAAAAAATTTTCAACCTTCCCTTATACTCAACGGCAAAGGGTTGCCGTGACCCGGATTCGAACCAGTGTTGCTGCAGCCACAACGTAGAGTACTAACCACTATACGATCACGGCGTGCCACTGGCTCACCCAAGACAACGCCTGGAGCCCTGATACAAGAAGCAGCAGCGGCGTGTTTGTCCATCGAAGAGGGACTGGACATTTCGCAAATAAGTGCGAGGACCGTGAAAAATGCATGGATGCCTTGCCTCATGGCCTTCAGCAAACAGCGTAGTCAGCAGGATTCGAACCTGCGCGGGGAGACCCCAATGGATTTCTAGTCCATCGCCTTAACCACTCGGCCACGACTACAGGAGTAAAACAATCTCTGCTCAGTTTGTGTCCAACACTGCTGCCTGTCCTACTTGCAACCAACCCAGCTCAGTCAGCAAGCGGAGATTGCAAGCTAGCCTTGCAAGCGGGTAAAACAGCGCTCCCACTGAGGAGAAATTAGGCTGCCATGTCTCATCCTATGTAATGGGGTTTTTCAGTACTGGCCCTGGGGACCGACAGCACTGCACAATTGGGAAATCTGTCTTATTCTACTCACTCTGTGAGCACTTTTTCCTAAAGGGCTGACCATCAGAATCAGGTTTGCCGAACAAGGGAGATGCACTAATCCCCGGGAGCAGAAAGGAACATCGCTCTAGTACAGAGTCAGCAGAAGAGATGGACCGTAGTGATAGCAAGCTGAGGCCTACAAAAAGAAGACTGACCTACGCCCAAACAGGGACTTGAATTAAGCAGACCACCTTCTGCCATGTTGTGTGTAACACTGGTGCCTGACCTACTTGCAACCTAGCAAGCCGAGATTGTAAGCTAGCCCTGGAAGCGGCTAAAACAGCAGTCCCACTGAGGAGAAATCAGGCTGCCATGTCTCATCCTATGTAATGGGGTTTTTCAGTATTGGCCCTGGGGACCGACAGCACTGCACAAATGGGAGGTCTGTCTTATTCTACTCACTCCGTGAGCACTCTTTCCTAAAGGGCTGACCATCAGAATCATGTGTGCCGAACAAGGGAGATGCACTGATCCCCGGGAGAAGGAAGGAACATCGCTCTAATACAGAGTCAGCAGAAGAGATGGACCCGTAGTGATAGCAAGCTGAGGCCTACAAAAAGAAGACTGACCTTCGCCCAAACAGGGACTTGAATTAAGCAGACCACCTTCTGCCCTGTTGTGTGTCACATTGCTGCCTGACCTACTTGCAACCTAGCAAACCGAGATTGTAAGCTAGCCCTGGAAGCGGGTAAAACAGCAGTCCCACTGAGGAGAAATCAGGCTGCCATGTCTCATCCTATGTAATGGGGTTTTTCAGTGCTGGGCCTGGGGACCGACAGCACTGCACAATTCGGAGGTCTGTCTTATTCTACTCACTCTGTGAGCGCGCTTTCCTAACGAGCTGACCATCAGAATCAGGTGTGCCAAACAAGGGAGGTGCACTGATACCCTGGAGCAGGAAGGAACACCGCTCCAGTACAGATTCAGAAGAAGAGATGGACCGTAGTGATAGCAAGGTGACTCCGCCAAAAGCAGACAGACTTTCACCCAAACAGGGATTTGAACCCTGGACCCTCAGATTAAAAGTCTGATGCTCTACCGACTGAGCTATCCGGGCTCTTGTGGAGCACTGGCTTCTCACCTTTTATAAAGCAGCAATTTTTCAAACAAGCTCCCCAGAAGAGACACAGGTGTCACGAGGATGAAAGCTAGAAGCAGTTATGGCACAGAGAGCGAAGGACCATAGATGGCACAATTACAGTCACAGAAAGCTAAAGCAATACTGCAAATCCTTCCGGAAATGGGAAGAGTTCGAACCTGCGCAGGGAGACCCCAATGGATTTCAAATCCATCGCCTTAACCTCTCGGCCACGACTACGCCTAATGTTAGAAAGCAAGCCCCCTTGTCTGATGGCGCCCTGCACAGGCCAAGCTTCAGAAACAAAATCACGAAGTAAGATGAGGTGGTAAAAAATTTTCAACCTTCCCGTATACTCAACGGCAAAGGGTTGCCGTGACCCGGATTCATCATCGAAGAGGGACTGGACATTTCGCAAATAAGTGCGAGGACCATGAAAAATGCATGGATGCTTTGCCTCATGGCCTTCAGCAAACAGCGTAGTCGGCAGGATTCGAACCTGCGTGGGGAGACCTTAATGGATTTCTAGTCCATCACCTTAACCACTCGGCCACGACTACGGCAGTAGACCAATTTCTGCTCAGTTTGTGTCCAACACTGCTGCCTGACCTACTTGCAACCAAACCAGCTCAGTCAGCAAGCGGAGATTGCAAGCTAGCCCTGCAAGCGGGTAAAACAGCGGTCCCACTGAGGAGAAATCAGCCTGCCATGTCTCATCCTATGTAATGGGGTTTTTCAGTACTGACCCTGGGGACCGACAGCACTGCACAATTGGGAAGTCTGTCTTATTCTACTCACTCTGTGAGCACTCTTTCCTAAAGGGCTGACCATCAGAATCAGGTGTGCCGAACAAGGGAGATGCACTGATCCCCGGGAGCAGGAAGGAACATCGCTCTAGTACAGAGTCAGCAGATGAGATAGACCGTAGTGATAGCAAGCTGAGGCCTACAAAAAGAAGACTGACCTTCGCCCAAACAGGGACTTGAATTAAGCAGACCACCTTCTGCCATGTTGTCTGTAACACTGCTGCCTGACCTACTTGCAACCTAGCAAGCCGAGATTGTAAGCTAGCCCTGGAAGCGGCTAAAACAGCAGTCCCACTAAGGAGAATTCAGGCTGCCATGTCTCATCCTATGTAATGGGGTTTTTCAGTACTGGCCCTGGGGACCGACAGCACTGCACAAATGGGAGGTCTGTCTTATTCTACTCACTCCGTGAGCTCTCTTTCCTAAAGGGCTGACCATCAGAATCATGTGTGCCGAACAAGGGAGATGCACTGATCCCCGGGAGAAGGAAGGAACATCGCTCTAATACAGAGTCAGCAGAAGAGATGGACCCGTAGTGATAGCAAGCTGAGGCCTCCAAATTGTAGACTGACCTTCGCCCAAACAGGGACTTGAATTAAGCAGACCACCTTCTGCCCTGTTGTGTGTCACATTGCTGCCTGACCTACTTGCAGCCTAGCAAGCCGAGATTGTAAGCTAGCCCTGGAAGCGGGTAAAACAGCAGTCCCACTGAGGAGAAATCAGGCTGCCATGTCTCATCCTATGTAATGGGGTTTTTCAGTGCTGGGCCTGGGGACCGACAACACTGCACAATTCGGAGGTCTGTCTTATTCTACTCACTCTGTGAGCGCGCTTTCCTAACGAGCTGACCATCAGAATCAGGTGTGCCAAACAAGGGAGGTGCGCTGATACCCTGGAGCAGGAAGGAACACCGCTCCAGTACAGATTCAGAAGAAGAGATGGACCGTAGTGATAGCAAGGTGACTCCGCCAAAAGCAGACAGACCTTCGCCCAAACAGGGACTTGAACCCTGGACCCTCAGATTAAAAGTCTGATGCTCTACCGACTGAGCTATCCAGGCTCTTGTGGAGCACTGGCTTCTCACCTTTTATAAAGCAGCAGTTTTACAACAAGCTGCCCAGAAGAGACGCAGGTGTCACAAGGATGAAAGCTAGAAGCAGTTATGGCACAGAGAGCGAAGGACCATAGAAGGCACAATTACCGTCACAGAAAGCTAAAGCAATACTGCAAATCCCTCCCGTAGTCGGCAGAGTTCAAACCTGCACAGGGAGACCCCAATGGTTTTCAAGTCCATCGCCTTAACCTCTCGGCCACGACTACGCCTAATGTTAGAAAGCAAGCCCCCTTGTCTGGTGGCACCCTGCACAGGCCAAGCTTCAGAAACAAAATCACGCAGAAAGATGAGGTGGTAAAAAATTTTCAACCTTCCCTTATACTCAAAGGCAAAGGGTTGCCGTGACCCGGATTCGAACCAGTGTTGCTGCAGCCACAACGTAGAGTACTAACCACTATACGATCACGGCGTGCCACTGGCTCACCCAAGACAACGCCTGGAGCCCTGATACAAGAAGCAGCAGCGGCGTGTTTGTCCATCGAAGAGGGACTGGACATTTCGCAAATAAGTGCGAGGACCGTGAAAAATGCATGGATGCCTTGCCTCATGGCCTTCAGCAAACAGCGTAGTCAGCAGGATTCGAACCTGCGCGGGGAGACCCCAATGGATTTCTAGTCCATCGCCTTAACCACTCGGCCACGACTACAGGAGTAAAACAATCTCTGCTCAGTTTGTGTCCAACACTGCTGCCTGTCCTACTTGCAACCAACCCAGCTCAGTCAGCAAGCGGAGATTGCAAGCTAGCCTTGCAAGCGGGTAAAACAGCGCTCCCACTGAGGAGAAATTAGGCTGCCATGTCTCATCCTATGTAATGGGGTTTTTCAGTACTGGCCCTGGGGACCGACAGCACTGCACAATTGGGAAGTCTGTCTTATTCTACTCACTCTGTGAGCACTTTTTCCTAAAGGGCTGACCATCAGAATCAGGTTTGCCGAACAAGGGAGATGCACTAATCCCCGGGAGCAGAAAGGAACATCGCTCTAGTACAGAGTCAGCAGAAGAGATGGACCGTAGTGATAGCAAGCTGAGGCCTACAAAAAGAAGACTGACCTACGCCCAAACAGGGACTTGAATTAAGCAGACCACCTTCTGCCATGTTGTGTGTAACACTGGTGCCTGACCTACTTGCAACCTAGCAAGCCGAGATTGTAAGCTAGCCCTGGAAGCGGCTAAAACAGCAGTCCCACTGAGGAGAAATCAGGCTGCCATGTCTCATCCTATGTAATGGGGTTTTTCAGTATTGGCCCTGGGGACCGACAGCACTGCACAAATGGGAGGTCTGTCTTATTCTACTCACTCCGTGAGCACTCTTTCCTAAAGGGCTGACCATCAGAATCATGTGTGCCGAACAAGGGAGATGCACTGATCCCCGGGAGAAGGAAGGAACATCGCTCTAATACAGAGTCAGCAGAAGAGATGGACCCGTAGTGATAGCAAGCTGAGGCCTACAAAAAGAAGACTGACCTTCGCCCAAACAGGGACTTGAATTAAGCAGACCACCTTCTGCCCTGTTGTGTGTCACATTGCTGCCTGACCTACTTGCAACCTAGCAAACCGAGATTGTAAGCTAGCCCTGGAAGCGGGTAAAACAGCAGTCCCACTGAGGAGAAATCAGGCTGCCATGTCTCATCCTATGTAATGGGGTTTTTCAGTGCTGGGCCTGGGGACCGACAGCACTGCACAATTCGGAGGTCTGTCTTATTCTACTCACTCTGTGAGCGCGCTTTCCTAACGAGCTGACCATCAGAATCAGGTGTGCCAAACAAGGGAGGTGCACTGATACCCTGGAGCAGGAAGGAACACCGCTCCAGTACAGATTCAGAAGAAGAGATGGACCGTAGTGATAGCAAGGTGACTCCGCCAAAAGCAGACAGACTTTCACCCAAACAGGGATTTGAACCCTGGACCCTCAGATTAAAAGTCTGATGCTCTACCGACTGAGCTATCCGGGCTCTTGTGGAGCACTGGCTTCTCACCTTTTATAAAGCAGCAATTTTTCAAACAAGCTCCCCAGAAGAGACACAGGTGTCACGAGGATGAAAGCTAGAAGCAGTTATGGCACAGAGAGCGAAGGACCATAGATGGCACAATTACAGTCACAGAAAGCTAAAGCAATACTGCAAATCCTTCCGGAAATGGGAAGAGTTCGAACCTGCGCAGGGAGACCCCAATGGATTTCAAATCCATCGCCTTAACCTCTCGGCCACGACTACGCCTAATGTTAGAAAGCAAGCCCCCTTGTCTGATGGCGCCCTGCACAGGCCAAGCTTCAGAAACAAAATCACGAAGTAAGATGAGGTGGTAAAAAATTTTCAACCTTCCCGTATACTCAACGGCAAAGGGTTGCCGTGACCCGGATTCATCATCGAAGAGGGACTGGACATTTCGCAAATAAGTGCGAGGACCATGAAAAATGCATGGATGCTTTGCCTCATGGCCTTCAGCAAACAGCGTAGTCGGCAGGATTCGAACCTGCGTGGGGAGACCTTAATGGATTTCTAGTCCATCGCCTTAACCACTCGGCCACGACTACAGGAGTAGACCAATCTCTGCTCAGTTTGTGTCCAACACTGCTGCCTGTCCTACTTGCAACCAACCCAGCTCAGTCAGCAAGCGGAGATTGCAAGCTAGCCTTGCAAGCGGGTAAAACAGCGCTCCCACTGAGGAGAAATTAGGCTGCCATGTCTCATCCTATGTAATGGGGTTTTTCAGTACTGGCCCTGGGGACCGACAGCACTGCACAATTGGGATGTCTGTCTTATTCTACTCACTCTGTGAGCACTTTTTCCTAAAGGGCTGACCATCAGAATCAGGTTTGCCGAACAAGGGAGATGCACTAATCCCCGGGAGCAGAAAGGAACATCGCTCTAGTACAGAGTCAGCAGAAGAGATGGACCGTAGTGATAGCAAGCTGAGGCCTACAAAAAGAAGACTGACCTACGCCCAAACAGGGACTTGAATTAAGCAGACCACCTTCTGCCATGTTGTGTGTAACACTGGTGCCTGACCTACTTGCAACCTAGCAAGCCGAGATTGTAAGCTAGCCCTGGAAGCGGCTAAAACAGCAGTCCCACTGAGGAGAAATCAGGCTGCCATGTCTCATCCTATGTAATGGGGTTTTTCAGTATTGGCCCTGGGGACCGACAGCACTGCACAAATGGGAGGTCTGTCTTATTCTACTCACTCCGTGAGCACTCTTTCCTAAAGGGCTGACCATCAGAATCATGTGTGCCAAACAAGGGAGATGCACTGATCCCCGGGAGAAGGAAGGAACATCGCTCTAATACAGAGTCAGCAGAAGAGATGGACCCGTAGTGATAGCAAGCTGAGGCCTACAAAAAGAAGACTGACCTTCGCCCAAACAGGGACTTGAATTAAGCAGACCACCTTCTGCCCTGTTGTGTGTCACATTGCTGCCTGACCTACTTGCAACCTAGCAAGCCGAGATTGTAAGCTAGCCCTGGAAGCGGGTAAAACAGCAGTCCCACTGAGGAGAAATCAGGCTGCCATGTCTCATCCTATGTAATGGGGTTTTTCAGTGCTGGGCCTGGGGACCGACAGCACTGCACAATTCGGAGGTCTGTCTTTTTCTACTCACTCTGTGAGCGCGCTTTCCTAACGAGCTGACCATCAGAATCAGGTGTGCCAAACAAGGGAGGTGCACTGATACCCTGGAGCAGGAAGGAACACCGCTCCAGTACAGATTCAGAAGAAGAGATGGACCGTAGTGATAGCAAGGTGACTCCGCCAAAAGCAGACAGACTTTCACCCAAACAGGGATTTGAACCCTGGACCCTCAGATTAAAAGTCTGATGCTCTACCGACTGAGCTATCCGGGCTCTTGTGGAGCACTGGCTTCTCACCTTTTATAAAGCAGCAATTTTTCAAACAAGCTCCCCAGAAGAGACACAGGTGTCACGAGGATGAAAGCTAGAAGCAGTTATGGCACAGAGAGCGAAGGACCATAGATGGCACAATTACAGTCACAGAAAGCTAAAGCAATACTGCAAATCCTTCCGGAAATGGGAAGAGTTCGAACCTGCGCAGGGAGACCCCAATGGATTTCAAATCCATCGCCTTAACCTCTCGGCCACGACTACGCCTAATGTTAGAAAGCAAGCCCCCTTGTCTGATGGCGCCCTGCACAGGCCAAGCTTCAGAAACAAAATCACGAAGAAAGATGAGGTGGTAAAAAATTTTCAACCTTCCCGTATACTCAACGGCAAAGGGTTGCCGTGACCCGGATTCATCATCGAAGAGGGACTGGACATTTCGCAAATAAGTGCGAGGACCATGAAAAATGCATGGATGCTTTGCCTCATGGCCTTCAGCAAACAGCGTAGTCGGCAGGATTCGAACCTGCGTGGGGAGACCTTAATGGATTTCTAGTCCATCGCTTTAACCACTCGGCCACGACTACAGGAGTAGACCAATCTCTGCTCAGTTTGTGTCCAACACTGCTGCCTGTCCTACTTGCAACCAACCCAGCTCAGTCAGCAAGCGGAGATTGCAAGCTAGCCCTGCAAGCGGGTAAAACAGCGGTCCCACTGAGGAGAAATCAGCCTGCCATGTCTCATCCTATGTAATGGGGTTTTTCAGTACTGACCCTGGGGACCGACAGCACTGCACAATTGGGAAGTCTGTCTTATTCTACTCACTCTGTGAGCACTCTTTCCTAAAGGGCTGACCATCAGAATCAGGTGTGCCGAACAATGGAGATGCACTGATCCCCGGGAGCAGGAAGGAACATCGCTCTAGTACAGAGTCAGCAGATGAGATGGACCGTAGTGATAGCAAGCTGAGGCCTACAAAAAGAAGACTGACCTTCACCCAAACAGGGACTTGAATTAAGCAGACCACCTTCTGCCCTGTTGTGTGTCACATTGCTGCCTGACCTACTTAAAACCTAGCAGGCCGAGATTGTAAGCTAGCCCTGGAAGCGGGTAAAACAGCAGTCCCACTGAGGAGAAATCAGGCTGTCATGTCTCATCCTATGTAATGGGGTTTTTCAGTGCTGGGCCTGGGGACCGACAGCACTGCACAATTCGGAGGTCTGTCTTATTCTACTCACTCTGTGAGCGCGCTTTCCTAACGAGCTGACCATCAGAATCAGGTGTGCCAAACAAAGGAGGTGCACTGATACCCTGGAGCAGGAAGGAACACCGCTCCAGTACAGATTCAGAAGAAGAGATGGACCATAGTGATAGCAAGGTGACTCCGCCAAAAGCAGACAGACCTTCGCCCGAGCAGTGACTTGAACCCTGGACCCTCAGATTAAAAGTCTGATGCTCTACCGACTGAGCTATCCGGGCGCTTGTGGAGCACTGGCTTCTCACCTTTTATAAAGCAGCAATTTTACAACAAGCTGCCCAGAAGAGACGCAGGTGTCACGAGGATGAAAGCTAGAAGCAGTTATGGCACAGAGAGCGAAGGACCATAGATGGCACAATTACCGTCACAGAAAGCTAAAGCAACACTGCAAATCCCTCCCGTAGTTGGCAGAGCTCGAACCTGCGCAGGGAGACCCCAATGGATTTCAAGTCCATCGCCTTAACCTCTCGGCCACGACTACGCCTAATGTTAGAAAGCAAGCCCCCTTGTCTGATGGCGCCCTGCACAGGCCAAGCTTCAGAAACAAAATCACGCAGAAAGATGAGGTGGTAAAAAATTTTCAACCTTCCCGTATACTCAACGGCAAAGGGTTGCCGTGACCCGGATTCGAACCGGGGTTGCTGCGGCCACAACGCAGAGTACTAACCACTATACGATCACGGCGTGCCACTGGCCCACCCAAGACAACCCCTGGAGCCCGGATACAAGAAGCAGCAGCGGCGTGTTTGTCCATCGAAGAGGGACTTGACATTTCGCAAATAAGTGCGAGCACCATGGAAAATGCATGGATGCTTTGCCTCATGGCCTTCAGCAAACAGCGTAGTCGGCAGGATTCGAACCTGCGCGGGGAGACCCCAATGGATTTCTAGTCCATCGCCTTAACCACTCGGCCACGACTACAGGAGTAGACAAATTTCTGCTCAGTTTGTGTCCAACACTGCTGCCTGTCCTACTTGCAACCAACCCAGCTCAGTCAGCAATCGGAGATTGCAAGCTAGCCCTGCAAGCGGGTAAAACAGCGCTCCCACTGAGGAGAAATCAGGCTGCCATGTCTCATCCTATGTAATGGGGTTTTTCAGTACTGGCCCTGGGGACCGACAGCACTGCACAATTGGGAAGTCTGTCTTATTCTACTCACTCTGTGAGCACTCTTTTCTAAAGGGCTGACCATCAGAATCAGTTTGCCGAACAAGGGAGATGCACTGATCCCCGGGAGCAGGAAGGAACATCGCTCTAGTACAGAGTCAGCAGATGAGATGGACCGTAGTGATAGCAAGCTGAGGCCTACAAAAAGAAGACTGACCTTCGCCCAAACAGGGACTTGAATTAAGCAGACCACCTTCTGCCATGTTGTGTGTAACACTGCTGCCTGACCTACTTGCAACCTAGCAAGCCGAGATTGTAAGCTAGCCCTGGAAGCGGCTAAAACAGCAGTCCCACTGAGGAGAAATCAGGCTGCCATGTCTCATCCTATGTAATGGGGTTTTTCAGTGCTGGGCCTGGGGACCGACAGCACTGCACAATTCGGAGGTCTGTCTTATTCTACTCACTCTGTGAGCGCGCTTTCCTAACGAGCTGACCATCAGAATCAGGTGTGCCAAACAAGGGAGGTGCACTTATACCCTGTAGCAGGAAGGAACACCGCTCCAGTACAGATTCAGAAGAAGAGATGGACCGTAGTGATAGCAAGGTGACTCCGCCAAAAGCAGACAGACCTTCACCCTAACAGGGACTTGAATCCTGGACCCTCAAATTAAAAGTCTGATGCTCTACCGACTGAGCTATCCAGGCTCTTGTGGAGCACTGGCTTCTCACCTTTTATAAAGCAGCAGTTTTACAACAAGCTGCCCAGAAGAGACGCAGGTGTCACAAGGATGAAAGCTAGAAGCAGTTATGGCACAGAGAGCGAAGGACCATAGAAGGCACAATTACCGTCACAGAAAGCTAAAGCAATACTGCAAATCCCTCCCGTAGTCGGCAGAGTTCAAACCTGCACAGGGAGACCCCAATGGTTTTCAAGTCCATCGCCTTAACCTCTCGGCCACGACTACGCCTAATGTTAGAAAGCAAGCCCCCTTGTCTGGTGGCACCCTGCACAGGCCAAGCTTCAGAAACAAAATCACGCAGAAAGATGAGGTGGTAAAAAATTTTCAACCTTCCCGTATACTCAACGGCAAAGGGTTGCCGTGACCCGGATTCGAACCAGTGTTGCTGCAGCCACAACGTAGAGTACTAACCACTATACGATCACGGCGTGCCACTGGCTCACCCAAGACAACACCTGGAGCCCTGATACAAGAAGCAGCAGCGGCGTGTTTGTCCATCGAAGAGGGACTGGACATTTCGCAAATAAGTGCGAGGACCGTGAAAAATGCATGGATGCCTTGCCTCATGGCCTTCAGCAAACAGCTTAGTCAGCAGGATTCGAACCTGCGCGGGGAGACCCCAATGGATTTCTAGTCCATCGCCTTAACCACTCGGCCACGACTACAGGAGTAGACCAATCTCTGCTCAGTTTGTGTCCAACACTGCTGCCTGTCCTACTTGCAACCAACCCAGCTCAGTCAGCAAGCGGAGATTGCAAGCTAGCCTTGCAAGCGGGTAAAACAGCGCTCCCACTGAGGAGAAATTAGGCTGCCATGTCTCATCCTATGTAATGGGGTTTTTCAGTACTGGCCCTGGGGACCGACAGCACTGCACAATTGGGAAGTCTGTCTTATTCTACTCACTCTGTGAGCACTTTTTCCTAAAGGGCTGACCATCAGAATCAGGTTTGCCGAACAAGGGAGATGCACTAATCCCCGGGAGCAGAAAGGAACATCGCTCTAGTACAGAGTCAGCAGAAGAGATGGACCGTAGTGATAGCAAGCTGAGGCCTACAAAAAGAAGACTGACCTACGCCCAAACAGGGACTTGAATTAAGCAGACCACCTTCTGCCATGTTGTGTGTAACACTGGTGCCTGACCTACTTGCAACCTAGCAAGCCGAGATTGTAAGCTAGCCCTGGAAGCGGCTAAAACAGCAGTCCCACTGAGGAGAAATCAGGCTGCCATGTCTCATCCTATGTAATGGGGTTTTTCAGTATTGGCCCTGGGGACCGACAGCACTGCACAAATGGGAGGTCTGTCTTATTCTACTCACTCCGTGAGCACTCTTTCCTAAAGGGCTGACCATCAGAATCATGTGTGCCGAACAAGGGAGATGCACTGATCCCCGGGAGAAGGAAGGAACATCGCTCTAATACAGAGTCAGCAGAAGAGATGGACCCGTAGTGATAGCAAGCTGAGGCCTACAAAAAGAAGACTGACCTTCGCCCAAACAGGGACTTGAATTAAGCAGACCACCTTCTGCCCTGTTGTGTGTCACATTGCTGCCTGACCTACTTGCAACCTAGCAAGCCGAGATTGTAAGCTAGCCCTGGAAGCGGGTAAAACAGCAGTCCCACTGAGGAGAAATCAGGCTGCCATGTCTCATCCTATGTAATGGGGTTTTTCAGTGCTGGGCCTGGGGACCGACAGCACTGCACAATTCGGAGGTCTGTCTTATTCTACTCACTCTGTGAGCGCGCTTTCCTAACGAGCTGACCATCAGAATCAGGTGTGCCAAACAAGGGAGGTGCACTGATACCCTGGAGCAGGAAGGAACACCGCTCCAGTACAGATTCAGAAGAAGAGATGGACCGTAGTGATAGCAAGGTGACTCCGCCAAAAGCAGACAGACTTTCACCCAAACAGGGATTTGAACCCTGGACCCTCAGATTAAAAGTCTGATGCTCTACCGACTGAGCTATCCGGGCTCTTGTGGAGCACTGGCTTCTCACCTTTTATAAAGCAGCAATTTTTCAAACAAGCTCCCCAGAAGAGACACAGGTGTCACGAGGATGAAAGCTAGAAGCAGTTATGGCACAGAGAGCGAAGGACCATAGATGGCACAATTACAGTCACAGAAAGCTAAAGCAATACTGCAAATCCTTCCGGAAATGGGAAGAGTTCGAACCTGCGCAGGGAGACCCCAATGGATTTCAAATCCATCGCCTTAACCTCTCGGCCACGACTACGCCTAATGTTAGAAAGCAAGCCCCCTTGTCTGATGGCGCCCTGCACAGGCCAAGCTTCAGAAACAAAATCACGAAGAAAGATGAGATGGTAAAAAATTTTCAACCTTCCCGTATACTCAACGGCAAAGGGTTGCCGTGACCCGGATTCATCATCGAAGAGGGACTGGACATTTCGCAAATAAGTGCGAGGACCATGAAAAATGCATGGATGCTTTGCCTCATGGCCTTCAGCAAACAGTGTAGTCGGCAGGATTCGAACCTGCGTGGGGAGACCTTAATGGATTTCTAGTCCATCGCCTTAACCACTCGGCCACGACTACAGGAGTAGACCAATCTCTGCTCAGTTTGTGTCCAACACTGCTGCCTGTCCTACTTGCAACCAACCCAGCTCAGTCAGCAAGCGGAGATTGCAAGCTAGCCTTGCAAGCGGGTAAAACAGCGCTCCCACTGAGGAGAAATTAGGCTGCCATGTCTCATCCTATGTAATGGGGTTTTTCAGTACTGGCCCTGGGGACCGACAGCACTGCACAATTGGGAAGTCTGTCTTATTCTACTCACTCTGTGAGCACTTTTTCCTAAAGGGCTGACCATCAGAATCAGGTTTGCCGAACAAGGGAGATGCACTAATCCCCGGGAGCAGAAAGGAACATCGCTCTAGTACAGAGTCAGCAGAAGAGATGGACCGTAGTGATAGCAAGCTGAGGCCTACAAAAAGAAGACTGACCTACGCCCAAACAGGGACTTGAATTAAGCAGACCACCTTCTGCCATGTTGTGTGTAACACTGGTGCCTGACCTACTTGCAACCTAGCAAGCCGAGATTGTAAGCTAGCCCTGGAAGCGGCTAAAACAGCAGTCCCACTGAGGAGAAATCAGGCTGCCATGTCTCATCCTATGTAATGGGGTTTTTCAGTATTGGCCCTGGGGACCGACAGCACTGCACAAATGGGAGGTCTGTCTTATTCTACTCACTCCGTGAGCACTCTTTCCTAAAGGGCTGACCATCAGAATCATGTGTGCCGAACAAGGGAGATGCACTGATCCCCGGGAGAAGGAAGGAACATCGCTCTAATACAGAGTCAGCAGAAGAGATGGACCCGTAGTGATAGCAAGCTGAGGCCTACAAAAAGAAGACTGACCTTCGCCCAAACAGGGACTTGAATTAAGCAGACCACCTTCTGCCCTGTTGTGTGTCACATTGCTGCCTGACCTACTTGCAACCTAGCAAGCCGAGATTGTAAGCTAGCCCTGGAAGCGGGTAAAACAGCAGTCCCACTGAGGAGAAATCAGGCTGCCATGTCTCATCCTATGTAATGGGGTTTTTCAGTGCTGGCCCTGGGGACCGACAGCACTGCACAATTCGGAGGTCTGTCTTATTCTACTCACTCTGTGAGCGCGCTTTCCTAACGAGCTGACCATCAGAATCAGGTGTGCCAAACAAGGGAGGTGCACTGATACCCTGGAGCAGGAAGGAACACCGCTCCAGTACAGATTCAGAAGAAGAGATGGACCGTAGTGATAGCAAGGTGACTCCGCCAAAAGCAGACAGACTTTCACCCAAACAGGGATTTGAACCCTGGACCCTCAGATTAAAAGTCTGATGCACTACCGACTGAGCTATCCGGGCTCTTGTGGAGCACTGGCTTCTCACCTTTTATAAAGCAGCAATTTTTCAAACAAGCTCCCCAGAAGAGACACAGGTGTCACGAGGATGAAAGCTAGAAGCAGTTATGGCACAGAGAGCGAAGGACCATAGATGGCACAATTACAGTCACAGAAAGCTAAAGCAATACTGCAAATCCTTCCGGAAATGGGAAGAGTTCGAACCTGCGCAGGGAGACCCCAATGGATTTCAAATCCATCGCCTTAACCTCTCGGCCACGACTACGCCTAATGTTAGAAAGCAAGCCCCCTTGTCTGATGGCGCCCTGCACAGGCCAAGCTTCAGAAACAAAATCACGAAGAAAGATGAGGTGGTAAAAAATTTTCAACCTTCACGTATATTCAACGGCAAAGGGTTGCCGTGACCCGGATTCATCATCGAAGAGGGACTGGACATTTCGCAAATAAGTGCGAGGACCATGAAAAATGCATGGATGCTTTGCCTCATGGCCTTCAGCAAATAGCGTAGTCGGCAGGATTCGAACCTGCGTGGGGAGACCTTAATGGATTTCTAGTCCATCACCTTAACCACTCGGCCACGACTACGGCAGTAGACCAATTTCTGCTCAGTTTGTGTCCAACACTGCTGCCTGACCTACTTGCAACCAAACCAGCTCAGTCAGCAAGCGGAGATTGCAAGCTAGCCCTGCAAGCGGGTAAAACAGCGGTCCCACTGAGGAGAAATCAGCCTGCCATGTCTCATCCTATGTAATGGGGTTTTTCAGTACTGACCCTGGGGACCGACAGCACTGCACAATTGGGAAGTCTGTCTTATTCTACTCACTCTGTGAGCACTCTTTCCTAAAGGGCTGACCATCAGAATCAGGTGTGCCGAACAAGGGAGATGCACTGATCCCCGGGAGCAGGAAGGAACATCGCTCTAGTACAGAGTCAGCAGATGAGATAGACCGTAGTGATAGCAAGCTGAGGCCTACAAAAAGAAGACTGACCTTCGCCCAAACAGGGACTTGAATTAAGCAGACCACCTTCTGCCATGTTGTCTGTAACACTGCTGCCTGACCTACTTGCAACCTAGCAAGCCGAGATTGTAAGCTAGCCCTGGAAGCGGCTAAAACAGCAGTCCCACTAAGGAGAATTCAGGCTGCCATGTCTCATCCTATGTAATGGGGTTTTTCAGTACTGGCCCTGGGGACCGACAGCACTGCACAAATGGGAGGTCTGTCTTATTCTACTCACTCCGTGAGCTCTCTTTCCTAAAGGGCTGACCATCAGAATCATGTGTGCCGAACAAGGGAGATGCACTGATCCCCGGGAGAAGGAAGGAACATCGCTCTAATACAGAGTCAGCAGAAGAGATGGACCCGTAGTGATAGCAAGCTGAGGCCTCCAAATTGTAGACTGACCTTCGCCCAAACAGGGACTTGAATTAAGCAGACCACCTTCTGCCCTGTTGTGTGTCACATTGCTGCCTGACCTACTTGCAACCTAGCAAGCCGAGATTGTAAGCTAGCCCTGGAAGCGGGTAAAACAGCAGTCCCACTGAGGAGAAATCAGGCTGCCATGTCTCATCCTATGTAATGGGGTTTTTCAGTGCTGGGCCTGGGGACCGACAGCACTGCACAATTCGGAGGTCTGTCTTATTCTACTCACTCTGTGAGCGCGCTTTCCTAACGAGCTGACCATCAGAATCAGGTGTGCCAAACAAGGGAGGTGCACTGATACCCTGGAGCAGGAAGGAACACCGCTCCAGTACAGATTCAGAAGAAGAGATGGACCGTAGTGATAGCAAGGTGACTCCGCCAAAAGCAGACAGACCTTCGCCCAAACAGGGACTTGAACCCTGGACCCTCAGATTAAAAGTCTGATGCTCTACCGACTGAGCTATCCAGGCTCTTGTGGAGCACTGGCTTCTCACCTTTTATAAAGCAGCAGTTTTACAACAAGCTGCCCAGAAGAGACGCAGGTGTCACAAGGATGAAAGCTAGAAGCAGTTATGGCACAGAGAGCGAAGGACCATAGAAGGCACAATTACCGTCACAGAAAGCTAAAGCAATACTGCAAATCCCTCCCGTAGTCGGCAGAGTTCAAACCTGCACAGGGAGACCCCAATGGTTTTCAAGTCCATCGCCTTAACCTCTCGGCCACGACTACGCCTAATGTTAGAAAGCAAGCCCCCTTGTCTGGTGGCACCCTGCACAGGCCAAGCTTCAGAAACAAAATCACGCAGAAAGATGAGGTGGTAAAAAATTTTCAACCTTCCCTTATACTCAACGGCAAAGGGTTGCCGTGACCCAGATTCGAACCAGTGTTGCTGCAGCCACAACGTAGAGTACTAACCACTATACGATCACGGCGTGCCACTGGCTCACCCAAGACAACGCCTGGAGCCCTGATACAAGAAGCAGCAGCGGCGTGTTTGTCCATCGAAGAGGGACTGGACATTTCGCAAATAAGTGCGAGGACCGTGAAAAATGCATGGATGCCTTGCCTCATGGCCTTCAGCAAACAGCGTAGTCAGCAGGATTCGAACCTGCGCGGGGAGACCCCAATGGATTTCTAGTCCATCGCCTTAACCACTCGGCCACGACTACAGGAGTAGACCAATCTCTGCTCAGTTTGTGTCCAACACTGCTGCCTGTCCTACTTGCAACCAACCCAGCTCAGTCAGCAAGCGGAGATTGCAAGCTAGCCTTGCAAGCGGGTAAAACAGCGCTCCCACTGAGGAGAAATTAGGCTGCCATGTCTCATCCTGTGTAATGGGGTTTTTCAGTACTGGCCCTGGGGACCGACAGCACTGCACAATTGGGAAGTCTGTCTTATTCTACTCACTCTGTGAGCACTTTTTCCTAAAGGGCTGACCATCAGAATCAGGTTTGCCGAACAAGGGAGATGCACTAATCCCCGGGAGCAGAAAGGAACATCGCTCTAGTACAGAGTCAGCAGAAGAGATGGACCGTAGTGATAGCAAGCTGAGGCCTACAAAAAGAAGACTGACCTACGCCCAAACAGGGACTTGAATTAAGCAGACCACCTTCTGCCATGTTGTGTGTAACACTGGTGCCTGACCTACTTGCAACCTAGCAAGCCGAGATTGTAAGCTAGCCCTGGAAGCGGGTAAAACAGCAGTCCCACTGAGGAGAAATCAGGCTGTCATGTCTCATCCTATGTAATGGGGTTTTTCAGTGCTGGGCCTGGGGACCGACAGCACTGCACAAATGGGAGGTCTTTCTTATTCTACTCACTCCGTGAGCTTTCTTTCCTAAAGGGCTGACCATCAGAATCAGTTTGCCGAACAAGGGAGATGCACTGATCCCCGGGAGCAGGAAGGAACATCGCTCTAGTACAGAGTCAGCAGAAGAGATGGACCGTAGTGATAGCAAGCTGAGGCCTATAAAAAGAAGACTGACCTTCGCCCAAACAGGGACTTGAATTAAGCAGACCACCTTCTGGCATGTTGTCTGTAACACTGCTGCCTGACCTACTTGCAACCTAGCAAGCCGAGATTGTAAGCTAGCCCTGGAAGCGGCTAAAACAGCAGTCCCACTAAGGAGAATTCAGGCTGCCATGTCTCATCCTATGTAATGGGGTTTTTCAGTACTGGCCCTGGGGACCGACAGCACTGCACAAATGGGAGGTCTGTCTTATTCTACTCACTCCGTGAGCTCTCTTTCCTAAAGGGCTGACCATCAGAATCATGTGTGCCGAACAAGGGAGATGCACTGATCCCCGGGAGAAGGAAGGAACATCGCTCTAATACAGAGTCAGCAGAAGAGATGGACCCGTAGTGATAGCAAGCTGAGGCCTCCAAATTGTAGACTGACCTTCGCCCAAACAGGGACTTGAATTAAGCAGACCACCTTCTGCCCTGTTGTGTGTCACATTGCTGCCTGACCTACTTGCAACCAAGCAAGCCGAGATTGTAAGCTAGCCCTGGAAGCGGGTAAAACAGCAGTCCCACTGAGGAGAAATCAGGCTGCCATGTCTCATCCTATGTAATGGGGTTTTTCAGTGCTGGGCCTGGGGACCGACAGCACTGCACAATTCGGAGGTCTGTCTTATTCTACTCACTCTGTGAGCGCGCTTTCCTAACGAGCTGACCATCAGAATCAGGTGTGCCAAACAAGGGAGGTGCACTGATACCCTGGAGCTGGAAGGAACACCGCTCCAGTACAGATTCAGAAGAAGAGATGGACCGTAGAGATAGCAATGTGACTCCGCCAAAAGCAGACAGACCTTCACCCTAACAGGGACTTGAACCCTGGACCCTCAAATTAAAAGTCTGATGCTCTACCGTCTGAGCTATCCAGGCTCTTGTGGAGCACTGGCTTCTCAACTTTTATAAAGCAGGAGTTTTACAACAAGCTGCCCAGAAGAGACGCAGGTGTCACAAGGATGAAAGCTAGAAGCAGTTATGGCACAGAGAGCGAAGGACCATAGAAGGCACAATTACCGTCACAGAAAGCTAAAACAATACTGCAAATCCCTCCCGTAGTCGGCAGAGTTCGAACCTGCGCAGGGAGACCCCAATGGATTTCAAGTCCATCGCCTTAACCTCTCGGCCAAAAACAGGGCAAAAGGGACTGCTACAAGGGGGAAAGAAAGGGAAAAGAGAAGGAGAAAGGAGGGAAAGCAAGAAAAAGAAAAAAAAATTATCCATCAAACTTCATGAACACTCACAAAGGATTTAAGTAAAGTGTTTGATTGGTTTTTGACTATATTTTTAATAAAAAAAATTAATAATAATAATAATAATCTGACAAACACACCACAAACTCTTGCCAGGACTTGCACCTGGAATCTTCCACCCAAAGGGTGGATGTGTTACTATTACACCACAAGAGTTGTGTCTTTCCTTTTTTTTACAAACACTGCAAATGAAACACTGGAAACAGCAACTAAAAACAAAATGTTCACAGCACAACACACACACAGCACAACATATGCAACTATATAAAAACCTAACTATATACATTACTATATACACCAATGAAAAAAAAATCAAAGAACTCCCTGTACATTCTCCCTCCACTGTGCAACAGAGAGGCCTGAGGCTGGACAATACCACCGGCCCTTCAGCTGAGTGTGGCCAGTTGTCTTATTTTTTGCCAGCCCACACTGCTTGCAGATATAGTGATATATATCCTTTGCTAGTCGTTTCCATGGTGGTTCACCTCTAGCCACTCACTCCTCATCCTCTTGGGCAGCTTTCTGCCTTCTCCATGTGCGCTGCCTGGGCTGAGTGGAGGGACAAGTTTGTGATGGCAAGGTATTAGGCTTCTGGAATTGGGGAGGGGGCTGGAATTGGGGAGGCGGCTGGAATTGGGGAGGTGGCTGGAATTGGGAAGGTGGCTGGAATTGGGGAGGGGGCTGGAATTGGGAAGGTGGCTGGAATTGGAGAGGGGGCTGGAATTGGGGAGGGGGATGGAATTGGGTAGAATGAGGCAGTGGTAGACCTGGTTGGTAGCTGGGAAAGGGTGGGTAGGACCCAGGGGGGAATGCAAAGTGTGGTGCTGGTGGGTATATGGGAAATGCAGAGTAAGATCCAGGAGGAGGGGTGGGCATTGGGCACCTGTTGGAGATACGCTTACGAATGAAGGCCTCTCCCTCCTGATTTGCTGAATCCTAAAATACCATGGCCTCATGCCCATGCTGTGCAGGAACAGCTGGAAGTTTGCGCACTTCAGGAAGAGCCTCCTTTGCCAAATATACTTGTTTGGGCAGTGCAGTACCCTGCAGAAGCATGTCTCTGTCTACACGTTTCTGTCTTTTTAGTAGCCTGCAAGAGAAACATTCTTCATCTTAAATTAGCAATTTAAGTGAATAAAAGCCCATTCTCTTTACTTCCTGTAGCATAATTTTTAAAAGCATGTACAAGAAGGTTTTATAAGTACAATCTTGATATACTACTGTGATTGTGCAAAAGTATCGCATAAAACAAGACTCACCACGAGGAGACAGTAGTGGTGTTTATCGGGACCAGAACTAGGTTAGTCTGTCCTAGAACCTCTCTGCTGTCCTCCATCAGCTGTTTTAAGTGGCTGTATACCACCACAATAGATTGTGGAATTGGCAGAGTTTTTCCTTGTGTGTCCCTGGGGCTGTTCCGTGCTTGCTGAAACTCTTTCAAAAGCCTTAGGCAAACACATTCACAGACCCTGTGGACTTCAGGGTCCTGAGCTGCCTGCCCATGAGTCATGAACAATCTATGGAAAAGAAAGATGATATAATCTGAACTGTATACTGGGTTATAAACTAGTGACGATCCAAATAGTCAAATTACTTCTCTGCTGCCTGCTGTCCTGGAGCAGTGCCACTCTTTTTCCTGGATGCTCTCCAAGGTCCTGTCAAAGCCTTCTTCTTAACCCTCTGGCTATATTTTGATGGTACCTTGTCCATGGCATGCAGAGCCATGTACAGCTGGACTATGTTGGCCTCCTCTTGTGATGACAAGGCAGTGATCGTTCGGTTTAGGCCAACCAAGTAGGCTGCCAGGGCATCAACTGCCTCCCAGCCCAAGACACCTCTGGAATCACACTGTGTACTCTGGAAATTGAGAAAAATGCCAAACACAGTCCAATAAACACATACGGTGTTGTAATAATTATTTTGCATTGTACATGCATATATTTTAACTTTACACATTGGTGACAATAGGCGTTTTGCACTGTACCAGATACATTTTTTTAAAAGTAAAAAATAGTACAGGATAGCAATATTACCTGGCTTGATGTGCTAGGACTTGCAGTGTCATCCTCCTCTTCCTCAGTGACCTCCTCATCTGGGGATTTGGGTTCAGTGTCACCCACCTGACTTGTCACCTGGGCCTGCACGACAGCTACTGGAGAGTCATCAGCCCTAAGGTCAGCTGCATGGCACACAGTCGTGTCAATTTCACTATCCTCTTCGGGCTCCTCTGGGGGGACTTCAGGCATGTCATTGTGGTGTGCAATCAACTGGTCGCCTCTATTGGACCGGGCCAACAAGTACTCCACTGCAATGCGCTCCCCTGCAATAATTTGTACCACATTGTTAATGGGGAGAGGACACACACACTCACACACACACACACAAACAAACAAACACAGGAGAGAGAGAAATACTCCAATGCTCAGCATTTTCCTGTGAGATATCTTACCAGTGGGTTTTCCTGGAGGGGTAAATTCTGGCATCAAAGCCCGACCAAGGACCCGTTGGCTCATGCTGTTTAAATGAGACATTGTGCAGACATCAAATGTCCTTAGGGTTGAGGCCCCCACCACAGATACAGCTACTTTTGCCCGGCTCATGTTCCACCTCGAGGCCCCCTCTAACATGTACATTTGTGTGTGCATGGCATTGCATCTCCATCCTAAGAATGAAAATGCACAGATTCAGTCAGCAATTATTTTAAACTGAGGACATACAAATTTAATGACACAGTTATAGAACAGTAACACATAATAATGAGACTGATAGTAAATTCCATGAAAACAAGCCAAATCCAGGTAGCACCCAGGGTTCTGTTGTTGACACAATAGCGATCTTTTCAACGTAAAAATCTACAAAACATACTGCAATTTAATATTCAGAATTTACCAGGAATGAAGGCACACTGGTGGCGGTGAAAACTCTCCAGCGAGGATGACCCCCTGCCGCACCTAAGCACGTTTAGGACTTTGCCACCCTTCTGGAGTGTCCCCGTCTTTGTGTACAACTTTACATGTGGAGGGTCCTGGATGCACTCTAGGTGTTTTTGTTGCATCTCCCAGACATGGTGCATGCGGTCAGGGTTAACCAGGCGAAACCCTGTAGTGTCAGTTAGCTCCCACACTGATTCCAGCAGCCCTGAAATCATGGCCCGGATCTCCTCAGCCCTGCGTGTCCGCCGCCTACAGTGCTTCGCGAGTTCACCTGGGCTGATGCTGGCCATGAGCTGAGCCTCAGTGGGAGCCTTTCCACCATGGCTGCACTTCCACTCCCCTCTCTTGGCAGCCTTAAGTTCTTTCACATCCTCCTGATCCCACTCAAAGATACAGGAGGAAAGTTTTGTACAAAAGGTACCATAGAGAGGGTGGTGCTCTGTAGTAAGGCCACAGTTGAATCTTCTCATAAAATGGAAGATATCTAGCCTTACAATAGACTCAAATGGCCGAAAAAGTTTTAACACTGAAGATGCACCTGTGGAGGAGAAAAAATAAAAAACATGCATTTGATTTAATTTCAAACATACTTTTCAGTCAATATAATTTATTACAAGTTTTAATACACTGGCTGTAAAAATAATACTAATTAATTACCATCACCAATAGGGAAAGGGGAACTTTTTTACACCACTATTAACTTTTATAAAATATATTGCAGTGCACATTTGATAAAGTAGTAATTTGAAAATCTCACCTGACTGACTGCAGCAATCCCGGTCAACATAGATGACCTCAGGCTCTGGCTCGCCAGCATTCTGGTAGCGTTTGATGACGCCCTGGCACAGCTCCTCCAGTCCTGCGCCTTCAGCTGTTGTCAGAACACTGTTCAGAACCTGGCCGAGCTCATTGCCAATGTTGGTCATCCATGCAGCCGTGTCCCCAATGCCACCAGCCAGCTTTTTGGTGATCTGAAAAACAAAAAGAAGGAAAAATAAAACCATTCTGACAAGCTTAATTAAACTTTTTATTTGATTTGTTATGGTACATTATAATATATATATATATATATATATATATATATATATATATATATATATATATATATATATATATATAACACAAATGTATATAACAAAACATTTTTCATCATGTTGAAATTCTTTCTGGCTGAAAATAAACCTCATGCTGAAACCTTCATGTATTGTACCTTCTTTGTAGAATCCATCTTCAGGATTCGGCCATAGGTGGAGGTAATCACCCCCTTCATCTCGTCCAAATGGCTGAGGATATCGTTGGAGTGGACAGTCTCAAACCACTGGGCGAGTGGAAGTGGCCTGAAGGGTGTGGATGCAGAAAAGGCAGGTGCCGTTGCAGATTGGACCAGGGTAACCTTTCTCAAATGATGCTCACAATCAGAGAGGTACTGGATGGTGCGTCGTGCCCACTCCTCACTGTGGGCTTCCTCTACTGCTGACTGGAAGTAGGAGGAACTGTTACCACTGGTCCTTGGCCTGAGGAAAGTCACACATTTCCTGTCCAGGGCTAGCTGAGTGGTCAGCACCGCTGGAAACATGGTCCTGTGTGCCACATCCAGTTGTGAAAGGATGTCCTGGCTCCATGGGCATACTGGCAACTTGCATGCACTGCAGCGTGGATAGTCCCCACCCACAAGTTAATAGCGCCTATCCATGTCAATCACCTCCCTGACCTTTGGGTAAATTCCTGATTGGTGCATCTTCCAGCCACACTGTGGGCATTTAAGAGGAATGCCCCACATCCTCATTGGTGCCCACAAGAACATCCTCTGTCGGAAGTACCACCCGGGCTCAGGAGGACATGGCTTGGGCTGCATCGATGGATAAAACCAGTTCACCTGGATCTTCTGCCTCAGCTGCCCTGTGGGCTCATAGAGGCACTTGGCAATCCACACCCAATCTGCTGGCTGGAGGACTCTCTTGAACTGACTGGGAAGAAAGCTCTCCCAGTCAGTAATAGCCTGAGGCAGAGATGGTGTAGGCTGCAGTGAGGGTACTGGATGTGAGGATGGAGTGGGCTGTGGAGATGGAGAGCACCGTGGAGGTGGTGGTGAGGGCTTTGGAGCTGGAGAGTGTTGTGGGAATGGAGTGGGCCCTGGGGATGGAGACACTGGTACTGGCATTGGAGACGGCAAGTGCTGTGGAGGTGGAGGCAGCCATGGAGATGGTGAGGGGCAAGGAGATGGTGTGGGATTTTTTGAAGGGCTGACACGTGGAGCCAATAGAGCCCCATAATGGCTCGACTCAATGTGTTGGAGGAGTCCGACGGCACCCTGGACCCTGACCCCACAGCTGTCACACCTCTCTTCAACGTGGTGGTCAGAGAGGTGCTCAGAGAACTTCTCTGCCTCCACAACCACACTACACAGAGAACATTTCACCCCATGTACTTCCTGTGATGTCCCGGTCTCCTCTGAGCTGCCGCCTGCCTTTACCTTAGGCCCTGACTCAATCAAGACCTTATCTGTTGACTGGGAGAAAATTAATATTAGGAACAAAAGAAGGTCTTACTATTGTTCTTACTTCCAAGATGGCGCCGCACATGGCTGCTTCAGTGCTTGGCTCTCCAGTGTTTGTACTGTTTTTGTTCGTTTTTCCTGTTTTTTGTTTAACAAACACGATCAGTTTCACCAGGGATGAACTGCTGAACATTCGGCAGAACACACCACATGATATTTTTCCGGATTTCTATTATACAGACGTTTTACTGAACATTGTTATCGGAGGAGCAGCGGCGCTGATCAAGCGCTTCAGGCGGGGAAAGCGAGCGGGAGCGCTCGTCAGACTCAGGAAGCGCGGATTTCGAACGCCGTTGCCTAGCATCCATCTCGCAAATCTCCGCTCTTTACCCAACAAAACGGACGAACTCCTTCTGCTCTCTCGGACAAATAAGGATTTCTCTCACTCTGCTGCTCTGTGTTTCACGGAAACCTGGCTGAATGATGCCATACCGGACAGCGCACTCCATCTGCCGGGCTTTCAGCTGTTTAGAGCGGATCGCGACGCAGAATCAACGGGGAAATCGCGCGGCGGCGGGACATGCTTTTACATCAATGAACGGTGGTGTACAGATGTAACTGTGTTAAAGAAGATGTGCTGTCCTGATCTAGAAACGCAGTTTATCAACTGCAAGCCGTTCTATTCGCCGCGGGAGTTTCACTCGCTCATTCTGGTTAGTGTTTACATTCCACCTCAAGCGCATGTGAGCTCAGCTTTACAGAAACTCGCTGATCAGATCACAGACACAGAACAACAATACCCGGACTCTGTTTTAATCATTCTTGGGGACTTTAATAATGCCAATCTCTCCCGTGAACTGCCAAAATACAAACAGCATGTTACCTGTCCCACCAGAGACAGTAATATACTGGATCACTGTTACACCACAATAAAGGATGCATATCACTCTGTTCCACGAGCAGCTTTGGGACGTTCTGATCACTGTCTGGTTCATCTTATACCGACCTACAAGCAGAAACTTAAATCTGCTAAACCTGTAGTAAAGACTGTGAAGAGATGGACCAGCGAAACAGAGCAGGATTTGCAATCTTGTTTTGACATCACAGACTGGAGCGTTTTTGAAGCTGCTACCACCGATCTGGACGAACTCACAGAGACTGTAACATCCTATATTAGTTTCTGTGAGGATATATGCATTCCTACCAGGACTTATTTAACATTCAACAATGATAAGCCATGGTTTACAGTAAAACTCAGACACTTTCGTCAGGCCAAAGAGGATGCCTACATAAATGGGGACAGGGTCTTGTACAATCAGGCCAGGAACACACTGAACAAAGAGATTAGAGCGGCTAAAAAGACCTATGCTAAAAAGTTGGAAGACCAGTTTACTTCCAACGACTCTACTTCAGTTTGGAGAGGACTGAGAGCCATCACAAACTACAAGACACCATCCCCTTGCACTGAGGCTAATCAACGACTTGCTAAAGACCTGAATGAGTTTTATTGTAGATTTGAAACCCCCAACACCCACTCTGACCATCTCCCTACACAACCATTAACACCTCCTGCAATCCCCCTCTCCATACCTCCCGCTCTTCAAATCTGTGAAGATGATGTGCGCCAGGTCTTCAAGAAAAACAAAAGAAGAAAAGCACCAGGCCCAGATGGCGTTACACCAGCCTGTCTGAAAATCTGTGCTGACCAGCTGGCCCCCATCTTTTCACAGATCTTCAACAGATCTCTGGAGTTGTGTGAAGTGCCTTCCTGCTTCAAACGCTCCACCATAATCCCCATTCCAAAGAAACCCAAGATAACAGGACTTAACGACTACAGACCTGTGGCTCTAACGTCTGTCGTCATGAAGTCGTTTGAAAAACTGGTTCTGGCTTATCTTAAGGACATCACTGGACCCTTACTGGACCCCCTGCAGTATGCGTACCGAGCAAACAGGTGCCCCTCCACCAACACTGGTGCCCCTCAGGGATGTGTTCTCTCCCCTCTGCTCTTCTCCCTGTACACCAACGACTGCACCTCTAAAGACCCCTCTGTCAAGCTCCTGAAGTTTGCAGACGACACTACAGTCATCGGCCTCATCCAGGACGGTGACGAGTCTGCTTACAGACAGGAGGTTGAGCAGCTGGCTGTCTGGTGCAGTCTTAACAACCTGGAGCTGAACACGCTCAAAACAGTGGAGATGATTGTGGACTTTAGGAGAAACCCCCCTGCACTTTCCCCACTCACCATCATGAACAGCACTGTGGCTGCAGTGGAGTCATTCAGATTCCTGGGAACCACCATCTCTCAGGACCTGAAGTGGGACAATCACATTGGCTCCATTGTGAAAAAAGCCCAACAACGGTTGTACTTCCTTTGCCAGCTGAGGAAGTTTAACCTGCCACAGGAGCTGCTGAAACAGTTCTACTCAGCCGTCATTGAGTCAGTCCTGTGTACTTCAATTACTGTCTGGTTTGGTTCAGCTACAAAATCAGATATCAGAAGACTACAGAGAACTGTTCGGACTGCTGAAAGGATTATTGGTGCTCCCCTGCCCACCCTCCAAGAACTGTACACATCCAGAGTGAGGAAAAGGACTCAGAAAATCACTCTGGATCCCTCACATCCAAGTCACCCCATCTTTGAACTTTTGCCATCTGGCCGGCGCCTCAGAGCCGCAAATACAAGAACAGCAAGGCACAAGAATAGTTTCTTCCCCCAGGCAATCTACCTCATGAACAGTTAAATGTTTCCCACTTAAACGTATGCTTATGCAAAAATGTGCAATATCCTTATATTTATTTGTTACCCCTCCATCCTAGAACATTCCTGCATCTCACTCAATCCTATTCCATTATCATTTATAGCACAATTGTTTATACACTTATTTATTTGCCAATTTGTAATTCTCCTGTAAATTAATATGTTTTTTTTTTTTTTTTTTTTTGTCTGTGTGTTGTTGTCTCTGTTTACTGGAAGCTTATGTCACTAAAACGAATTCCTTGTATGTGCAAGCATACTTGGCAATAAAGCTCTTTCTGATTCTGATTCTGATTCTGATTCATGTTAAATAATTACACCAATTACTCTGCAGAACTGTACTGAGAATATATTCTGAGAATATATCAGGGGTTGGTGCATAAAATAGTGTATTACATGATACAGGGACTTATCATGCCTTTTATATATTATATCATATACCTACCTTATGGAACCCACAAGTGCACACTATGTGCCTGCCAAACAGGTCCACCTTATTCCCCCTTTGCAGGGGACAGGCATCAATCCGCTCCAGGACCTCCTTCCATTTTCTGCTTCCAGGCCTTTTTCCTGTACTGAACTGGAAGGTGCCCTGGGCATACCTGTGGCAGATGTCGTTCCAATAAGCAGAGGATTTGCCTGTTTTGGTCATATCTGAACAATAATGGGGAACAAATCAATGTGGTTAAATATGTGTTAATATAGCAACAGTAGAAAGGAGTTTATTGGAGTTTTATATTTATATATACACACACACACACACACACATATACAGTATATATATATATATATATATATATATATATATATATATATATATATATATAAATATATAAAGACTCACATCAAGTATATAAAAGCAGACATGTTGAGTGGTGAAATATGTGGCAGGTTAATAGTTTTCTGCAGTAAATATGTTCCTACTTGCAAAAAATTGCAAATAGCTTTTGATGTATAATTATAAAAACTGTGTTTGTATATAAAGTAAGAAAGGGGAAAAAAACTAGATATTTAATGAATACCTGGAATAGTAAAAGATTTAAATACATTCAGTAAAGAATCACTCAGTCATGACTGAAATAACATTGGGAATGGATACTTGGAATACTGAATGATGAAATGAAATTCTTGCAAAGATATAGAAAATAAAAACTTGTTATGAATCGAAGGCTTAACAAGCATCAGTTAGCGACACGTTAAGTTAGCTTGCCTTGCTACGCAAGCGTAGAACGATCAGAATAATCTTTATTCCAAATCATGAATTAATGTTTGAACAAATAGGTTAACACTGATGTCACGGATTTGTATTGTGATAACGCTTACCTTGAATCTCCGCATAGGAGATGTCAAGTGAGTTACAAACAACTGGAATATCACGAAACTCATTCAGCCAATCAGCGGCGAGATTGGCATGTCAACTTGCTGATTGGCTCTTTCCTCTCGGTAGGAATTGATTGGCTCCTTTGCCCCATCTGTTCGAAAGTTTCGGATTTGCGTTAGGACCTGTTCGGATTAATTTAGGATGTGTTCGGTCATTCGTTCTGACTTTGTTAGGAAGTGTTGCGACCTTGTTCGGAAGTATTCAAATGTTGTTAGGAAGTGTTAGGAAGTGTTCAGCCGTCCGATCGCTGGAAGGTACGGCCACGACTACGCCTAATGTTAGAAAGCAAGCCTCCTTGTCTGGTGGCGCCCTGCACAGGCCAAGCTTCAGAAACAAAGTCACGCAGAAAGATGAGGTGGTAAAAAATGTTCAACCTTCCTGTATACTCAACAGCAGAGGGTTGCCGTGACCCAGATTCGAACCGGGGTTGCTGCGGCCACAACGCAGAGTACTAACCACTATACGATCACGGCGTGCCACTGTCTAACCCAAGACAACCCCTGGAGCCCGGATACAAGAAGCACCAGCGGCGTGTTTGTCCATCGAAGAGGGACTGGACATTTCGCAAATAAGTGCGAGGACCGTGAAAAATGCATGGATGCTTTGCCTCATGGCCTTCAGCAAACAGCGTAGTTGGCAGGATTCGAACCTGCGCGGGGAGACCCCAATGGATTTCTAGTCCATCGCCTTAACCACTCGGCCACGACTACGGGAGAACACCAATTTCTGCTCAGTTTGTGTCCAACACTGCTGCCTGACCTACTTGCAACCAACCCAGCTCAGTCAGCAAGTGGAGATTGCAAGCTAGCCCTGCAAGCGGGTAAAACAGCGATCCCACTGAGGAGAAATCAGGCTGCCATGTCTCATCCTATGTAATGGGGTTTTTCAGTACTGGCCCTGGGGACCGACAGCACTGCACAATTGGGAAGTCTGTCTTATTCTACTCACTCTTTGAGCACTCTTTCCTAAATGGCTGACCATCAGAATCAGGTGTGCCGAACAAGGGAGATGCACTGATCCCCGGGAGAAGGAAGGAACATCGCTCTAATACAGAGTCAGCAGAAGAGATGGACCCGTAGTGATAGCAAGCTGAGGCCTCCAAATTGTAGACTGACCTTCGCCCAAACAGGGACTTGAATTAAGCAGACCACCTTCTGCCCTGTTGTGTGTCACATTGCTGCCTGACCTACTTGCAACCTAGCAAGCCGAGATTGTAAGCTAGCCCTGGAAGCGGGTAAAACAGCAGTCCCACTGAGGAGAAATCAGGCTGCCATGTCTCATCCTATGTAATGGGGTTTTTCAGTGCTGGGCCTGGGGACCGACAGCACTGCACAATTCGGAGGTCTGTCTTATTCTACTCACTCTGTGAGCGCGCTTTCCTAACGAGCTGACCATCAGAATCAGGTGTGCCAAACAAGGGAGGTGCACTGATACCCTGGAGCTGGAAGGAACACCGCTCCAGTACAGATTCAGAAGAAGAGATGGACCGTAGAGATAGCAATGTGACTCCGCCAAAAGCAGACAGACCTTCACCCTAACAGGGACTTGAACCCTGGACCCTCAAATTAAAAGTCTGATGCTCTACCGTCTGAGCTATCCAGGCTCTTGTGGAGCACTGGCTTCTCACCTTTTATAAAGCAGGAGTTTTACAACAAGCTGCCCAGAAGAGACGCAGGTGTCACAAGGATGAAAGCTAGAAGCAGTTATGGCACAGAGAGCGAAGGACCATAGAAGGCACAATTACCGTCACAGAAAGCTAAAGCAATACTGCAAATCCCTCCCGTAGTCGGCAGAGTTCGAACCTGCGCAGGGAGACCCCAATGGATTTCAAGTCCATCGCCTTAACCTCTCGGCCAAAAACAGGGCAAAAGGGACTGCTACAAGGGGGAAAGAAAGGGAAAAGAGAAGGAGAAAGGAGGGAAAGCAAGAAAAAGAAAAAAAAATTATCCATCAAACTTCATGAACACTCACAAAGGATTTAAGTAAAGTGTTTGGTTGGTTTTTGACTATATTTTTAATAAAAAAAATTAATAATAATAATAATAATCTGACAAACACACCACAAACTCTTGCCAGGACTTGCACCTGGAATCTTCCACCCAAAGGGTGGATGTGTTACTATTACACCACAAGAGTTGTGTCTTTCCTTTTTTTTACAAACACTGCAAATGAAACACTGGAAACAGCAACTAAAAACAAAATGTTCACAGCACAACACACACACAGCACAACATATGCAACTATATAAAAACCTAACTATATACATTACTATATACACCAATGAAAAAAAAATCAAAGAACTCCCTGTACATTCTCCCTCCACTGTGCAACAGAGAGGCCTGAGGCTGGACAATACCACCGGCCCTTCAGCTGAGTGTGGCCAGTTGTCTTATTTTTTGCCAGCCCACACTGCTTGCAGATATAGTGATATATATCCTTTGCTAGTCGTTTCCATGGTGGTTCACCTCTAGCCACTCACTCCTCATCCTCTTGGGCAGCTTTCTGCCTTCTCCATGTGCGCTGCCTGGGCTGAGTGGAGGGACAAGTTTGTGATGGCAAGGTATTAGGCTTCTGGAATTGGGGAGGGGGCTGGAATTGGGGAGGCGGCTGGAATTGGGGAGGTGGCTGGAATTGGGAAGGTGGCTGGAATTGGGGAGGGGGCTGGAATTGGGAAGGTGGCTGGAATTGGAGAGGGGGCTGGAATTGGGGAGGGGGATGGAATTGGGTAGAATGAGGCAGTGGTAGACCTGGTTGGTAGCTGGGAAAGGGTGGGTAGGACCCAGGGGGGAATGCAAAGTGTGGTGCTGGTGGGTATATGGGAAATGCAGAGTAAGATCCAGGAGGAGGGGTGGGCATTGGGCACCTGTTGGAGATACGCTTACGAATGAAGGCCTCTCCCTCCTGATTTGCTGAATCCTAAAATACCATGGCCTCATGCCCATGCTGTGCAGGAACAGCTGGAAGTTCGCGCACTTCAGGAAGAGCCTCCTTTGCCAAATATACTTGTTTGGGCAGTGCAGTACCCTGCAGAAGCATGTCTCTGTCTACACGTTTCTGTCTTTTTAGTAGCCTGCAAGAGAAACATTCTTCATCTTAAATTAGCAATTTAAGTGAATAAAAGCCCATTCTCTTTACTTCCTGTAGCATAATTTTTAAAAGCATGTACAAGAAGGTTTTATAAGTACAATCTTGATATACTACTGTGATTGTGCAAAAGTATCGCATAAAACAAGACTCACCACGAGGAGACAGTAGTGGTGTTTATCGGGACCAGAACTAGGTTAGTCTGTCCTAGAACCTCTCTGCTGTCCTCCATCAGCTGTTTTAAGTGGCTGTATACCACCACAATAGATTGTGGAATTGGCAGAGATTTTCCTTGTGTGTCCCTGGGGCTGTTCCGTGCTTGCTGAAACTCTTTCAAAAGCCTTAGGCAAACACATTCACAGACCCTGTGGACTTCAGGGTCCTGAGCTGCCTGCCCATGAGTCATGAACAATCTATGGAAAAGAAAGATGATATAATCTGAACTGTATACTGGGTTATAAACTAGTGACGATCCAAATAGTCAAATTACTTCTCTGCTGCCTGCTGTCCTGGAGCAGTGCCACTCTTTTTCCTGGATGCTCTCCAAGGTCCTGTCAAAGCCTTCTTCTTAACCCTCTGGCTATATTTTGATGGTACCTTGTCCATGGCATGCAGAGCCATGTACAGCTGGACTATGTTGGCCTCCTCTTGTGATGACAAGGCAGTGATCGTTCGGTTTAGGCCAACCAAGTAGGCTGCCAGGGCATCAACTGCCTCCCAGCCCAAGACACCTCTGGAATCACACTGTGTACTCTGGAAATTGAGAAAAATGCCAAACACAGTCCAATAAACACATACGGTGTTGTAATAATTATTTTGCATTGTACATGCATATATTTTAACTTTACACATTGGTGACAATAGGCGTTTTGCACTGTACCAGATAAATTTTTTTAAAAGTAAAAAATAGTACAGGATAGCAATATTACCTGGCTTGATGTGCTAGGACTTGCAGTGTCATCCTCCTCTTCCTCAGTGACCTCCTCATCTGGGGATTTGGGTTCAGTGTCACCCACCTGACTTGTCACCTGGGCCTGCACGACAGCTACTGGAGAGTCATCAGCCCTAAGGTCAGCTGCATGGCACACAGTCGTGTCAATTTCACTATCCTCTTCGGGCTCCTCTGGGGGGACTTCAGGCATGTCATTGTGGTGTGCAATCAACTGGTCGCCTCTATTGGACCGGGCCAACAAGTACTCCACTGCAATGCGCTCCCCTGCAATAATTTGTACCACATTGTTAATGGGGAGAGGACACACACACTCACACACACACACAAACAAACAAACACAGGAGAGAGAGAAATACTCCAATGCTCAGCATTTTCCTGTGAGATATCTTACCAGTGGGTTTTCCTGGAGGGGTAAATTCTGGCATCAAAGCCCGACCAAGGACCCGTTGGCTCATGCTGTTTAAATGAGACATTGTGCAGACATCAAATGTCCTTAGGGTTGAGGCCCCCACCACAGATACAGCTACTTTTGCCCGGCTCATGTTCCACCTCGAGGCCCCCTCTAACATGTACATTTGTGTGTGCATGGCATTGCATCTCCATCCTAAGAATGAAAATGCACAGATTCAGTCAGCAATTATTTTAAACTGAGGACATACAAATTTAATGACACAGTTATAGAACAGTAACACATAATAATGAGACTGATAGTAAATTCCATGAAAACAAGCCAAATCCAGGTAGCACCCAGGGTTCTGTTGTTGACACAATAGCGATCTTTTCAACGTAAAAATCTACAAAACATACTGCAATTTAATATTCAGAATTTACCAGGAATGAAGGCACACTGGTGGCGGTGAAAACTCTCCAGCGAGGATGACCCCCTGCCGCACCTAAGCACGTTTAGGACTTTGCCACCCTTCTGGAGTGTCCCCGTCTTTGTGTACAACTTTACATGTGGAGGGTCCTGGATGCACTCTGGGTGTTTTTGTTGCATCTCCCAGACATGGTGCATGCGGTCAGGGTTAACCAGGCGAAACCCTGTAGTGTCAGTTAGCTCCCACACTGATTCCAGCAGCCCTGAAATCATGGCCCGGATCTCCTCAGCCCTGCGTGTCCGCCGCCTACAGTGCTTCGCGAGTTCACCTGGGCTGATGCTGGCCATGAGCTGAGCCTCAGTGGGAGCCTTTCCACCATGGCTGCACTTCCACTCCCCTCTCTTGGCAGCCTTAAGTTCTTTCACATCCTCCTGATCCCACTCAAAGATACAGGAGGAAAGTTTTGTACAAAAGGTACCATAGAGAGGGTGGTGCTCTGTAGTAAGGCCACAGTTGAATCTTCTCATAAAATGGAAGATATCTAGCCTTACAATAGACTTCAATGGCCGAAAAAGTTTTAACACTGAAGATGCACCTGTGGAGGAGAAAAAATAAAAAACATGCATTTGATTTAATTTCAAACATACTTTTCAGTCAATATAATTTATTACAAGTTTTAACACACTGGCTGTAAAAATAATACTAATTAATTACCATCACCAATAGGGAAAGGGGAACTTTTTTACACCACTATTAACTTTTATAAAATATATTGCAGTGCACATTTGATAAAGTAGTAATTTGAAAATCTCACCTGACTGACTGCAGCAATCCCGGTCAACATAGATGACCTCAGGCTCTGGCTCGCCAGCATTCTGGTAGCGTTTGATGACGTCCTGGCACAGCTCCTCCAGTCCTGCGCCTTCAGCTGTTGTCAGAACACTGTTCAGAACCTGGCCGAGCTCATTGCCAATGTTGGTCATCCATGCAGCCGTGTCCCCAATGCCACCAGCCAGCTTTTTGGTGATCTGAAAAACAAAAAGAAGGAAAAATAAAACCATTCTGACAAGCTTAATTAAACTTTTTATTTGATTTGTTATGGTACATTATAATATATATATATATATATATATATATATATATATATATATATATATATATATATATATAACACAAATGTATATAACAAAACATTTTTCATCATGTTGAAATTCTTTCTGGCTGAAAATAAACCTCATGCTGAAACCTTCATGTATTTAACCTTCTTTGTAGAATCCATCTTCAGGATTCGGCCATAGGTGGAGGTAATCACCCCCTTCATCTCGTCCAAATGGCTGAGGATATCGTTGGAGTGGACAGTCTCAAACCACTGGGCGAGTGGAAGTGGCCTGAAGGGTGTGGATGCAGAAAAGGCAGGTGCCGTTGCAGATTGGACCAGGGTAACCTTTCTCAAATGATGCTCACAATCAGAGAGGTACTGGATGGTGCGTCGTGCCCACTCCTCACTGTGGGCTTCCTCTACTGCTGACTGGAAGTAGGAGGAACTGTTACCACTGGTCCTTGGCCTGAGGAAAGTCACACATTTCCTGTCCAGGGCTAGCTGAGTGGTCAGCACCGCTGGAAACATGGTCCTGTGTGCCACATCCAGTTGTGAAAGGATGTCCTGGCTCCATGGGCATACTGGCAACTTGCATGCACTGCAGCGTGGATAGTCCCCACCCACAAGTTAATAGCGCCTATCCATGTCAATCACCTCCCTGACCTTTGGGTAAATTCCTGATTGGTGCATCTTCCAGCCACACTGTGGGCATTTAAGAGGAATGCCCCACATCCTCATTGGTGCCCACAAGAACATCCTCTGTCGGAAGTACCACCCGGGCTCAGGAGGACATGGCTTGGGCTGCATCGATGGATAAAACCAGTTCACCTGGATCTTCTGCCTCAGCTGCCCTGTGGGCTCATAGAGGCACTTGGCAATCCACACCCAATCTGCTGGCTGGAGGACTCTCTTGAACTGACTGGGAAGAAAGCTCTCCCAGTCAGTAATAGCCTGAGGCAGAGATGGTGTAGGCTGCAGTGAGGGTACTGGATGTGAGGATGGAGTGGGCTGTGGAGATGGAGAGCACCGTGGAGGTGGTGGTGAGGGCTTTGGAGCTGGAGAGTGTTGTGGGAATGGAGTGGGCCCTGGGGATGGAGACACTGGTACTGGCATTGGAGACGGCAAGTGCTGTGGAGGTGGAGGCAGCCATGGAGATGGTGAGGGGCAAGGAGATGGTGTGGGATTTTTTGAAGGGCTGACACGTGGAGCCAATAGAGCCCCATAATGGCTCGACTCAATGTGTTGGAGGAGTCCGACGGCACCCTGGACCCTGACCCCACAGCTGTCACACCTCTCTTCAACGTGGTGGTCAGAGAGGTGCTCAGAGAACTTCTCTGCCTCCACAACCACACTACACAGAGAACATTTCACCCCATGTACTTCCTGTGATGTCCCGGTCTCCTCTGAGCTGCCGCCTGCCTTTACCTTAGGCCCTGACTCAATCAAGACCTTATCTGTTGACTGGGAGAAAATTAATATTAGGAACAAAAGAAGGTCTTACTATTGTTCTTACTTCCAAGATGGCGCCGCACATGGCTGCTTCAGTGCTTGGCTCTCCAGTGTTTGTACTGTTTTTGTTCGTTTTTCCTGTTTTTTGTTTAACAAACACGATCAGTTTCACCAGGGATGAACTGCTGAACATTCGGCAGAACACACCACATGATATTTTTCCGGATTTCTATTATACAGACGTTTTACTGAACATTGTTATCGGAGGAGCAGCGGCGCTGATCAAGCGCTTCAGGACGCGCAGGCGGGGAAAGCGAGCGGGAGCGCTCGTCAGACTCAGGAAGCGCGGATTTCGAACGCCGTTGCCTAGCATCCATCTCGCAAATCTCCGCTCTTTACCCAACAAAACGGATGAACTCCTTCTGCTCTCTCGGACAAATAAGGATTTCTCTCACTCTGCTGCTCTGTGTTTCACGGAAACCTGGCTGAATGATGCCATACCGGACAGCGCACTCCATCTGCCGGGCTTTCAGCTGTTTAGAGCGGATCGCGACGCAGAATCAACGGGGAAATCGCTCGGCGGCGGGACATGCTTTTACATCAATGAACGGTGGTGTACAGATGTAACTGTGTTAAAGAAGATGTGCTGTCCTGATCTAGAAACGCAGTTTATCAACTGCAAGCCGTTCTATTCGCCGCGGGAGTTTCACTCGCTCATTCTGGTTAGTGTTTACATTCCACCTCAAGCGCATGTGAGCTCAGCTTTACAGAAACTCGCTGATCAGATCACAGACACAGAACAACAATACCCGGACTCTGTTTTAATCATTCTTGGGGACTTTAATAATGCCAATCTCTCCCGTGAACTGCCAAAATACAAACAGCATGTTACCTGTCCCACCAGAGACAGTAATATACTGGATCACTGTTACACCACAATAAAGGATGCATATCACTCTGTTCCACGAGCAGCTTTGGGACGTTCTGATCACTGTCTGGTTCATCTTATACCGACCTACAAGCAGAAACTTAAATCTGCTAAACCTGTAGTAAAGACTGTGAAGAGATGGACCAGCGAAACAGAGCAGGATTTGCAATCTTGTTTTGACATCACAGACTGGAGCGTTTTTGAAGCTGCTACCACCGATCTGGACGAACTCACAGAGACTGTAACATCCTATATTAGTTTCTGTGAGGATATATGCATTCCTACCAGGACTTATTTAACATTCAACAATGATAAGCCATGGTTTACAGTAAAACTCAGACACTTTCGTCAGGCCAAAGAGGATGCCTACATAAATGGGGACAGGGTCTTGTACAATCAGGCCAGGAACACACTGAACAAAGAGATTAGAGCGGCTAAAAAGACCTATGCTAAAAAGTTGGAAGACCAGTTTACTTCCAACGACTCTACTTCAGTTTGGAGAGGACTGAGAGCCATCACAAACTACAAGACACCATCCCCTTGCACTGAGGCTAATCAACGACTTGCTAAAGACCTGAATGAGTTTTATTGTAGATTTGAAACCCCCAACACCCACTCTGACCATCTCCCTACACAACCATTAACACCTCCTGCAATCCCCCTCTCCATACCTCCTGCTCTTCAAATCTGTGAAGATGATGTGCGCCAGGTCTTCAAGAAAAACAAAAGAAGAAAAGCATCAGGCCCAGATGGCGTTACACCAGCCTGTCTGAAAATCTGTGCTGACCAGCTGGCCCCCATCTTTTCACAGATCTTCAACAGATCTCTGGAGTTGTGTGAAGTGCCTTCCTGCTTCAAACGCTCCACCATAATCCCCATTCCAAAGAAACCCAAGATAACAGGACTTAACGACTACAGACCTGTGGCTCTAACGTCTGTCGTCATGAAGTCGTTTGAAAAACTGGTTCTGGCTTATCTTAAGGACATCACTGGACCCTTACTGGACCCCCTGCAGTATGCGTACCGAGCAAACAGGTGCCCCTCCACCAACACTGGTGCCCCTCAGGGATGTGTTCTCTCCCCTCTGCTCTTCTCCCTGTACACCAACGACTGCACCTCTAAAGACCCCTCTGTCAAGCTCCTGAAGTTTGAAGACGACACTACAGTCATCGGCCTCATCCAGGACGGTGACGAGTCTGCTTACAGACAGGAGGTTGAGCAGCTGGCTGTCTGGTGCAGTCTTAACAACCTGGAGCTGAACACGCTCAAAACAGTGGAGATGATTGTGGACTTTAGGAGAAACCCCCCTGCACTTTCCCCACTCACCATCATGAACAGCACTGTGGCTGCAGTGGAGTCATTCAGATTCCTGGGAACCACCATCTCTCAGGACCTGAAGTGGGACAATCACATTGGCTCCATTGTGAAAAAAGCCCAACAACGGTTGTACTTCCTTTGCCAGCTGAGGAAGTTTAACCTGCCACAGGAGCTGCTGAAACAGTTCTACTCAGCCGTCATTGAGTCAGTCCTGTGTACTTCAATTACTGTCTGGTTTGGTTCAGCTACAAAATCAGATATCAGAAGACTACAGAGAACTGTTCGGACTGCTGAAAGGATTATTGGTGCTCCCCTGCCCACCCTCCAAGAACTGTACACATCCAGAGTGAGGAAAAGGACTCAGAAAATCACTCTGGATCCCTCACATCCAAGTCACCCCATCTTTGAACTTTTGCCATCTGGCCGGCGCCTCAGAGCCGCAAATACAAGAACAGCAAGGCACAAGAATAGTTTCTTCCCCCAGGCAATCTACCTCATGAACAGTTAAATGTTTCCCACTTAAACGTATGCTTATGCAAAAATGTGCAATATCCTTATATTTATTTGTTACCCCTCCATCCTAGAACATTCCTGCATCTCACTCAATCCTATTCCATTATCATTTATAGCACAATTGTTTATACACTTATTTATTTGCCAATTTGTAATTCTCCTGTAAATTAATATGTTTTTTTTTTTTTTTTTTTTTGTCTGTGTGTTGTTGTCTCTGTTTACTGGAAGCTTATGTCACTAAAACGAATTCCTTGTATGTGCAAGCATACTTGGCAATAAAGCTCTTTCTGATTCTGATTCTGATTCTGATTCATGTTAAATAATTACACCAATTACTCTGCAGAACTGTACTGAGAATATATTCTGAGAATATATCAGGGGTTGGTGCATAAAATAGTGTATTACATGATACAGGGACTTATCATGCCTTTTATATATTATATCATATACCTACCTTATGGAACCCACAAGTGCACACTATGTGCCTGCCAAACAGGTCCACCTTATTCCCCCTTTGCAGGGGACAGGCATCAATCCGCTCCAGGCCCTTCTTCCATTTTCTGCTTCCAGGCCTTTTTCCTGTACTGAACTGGAAGGTGCCCTGGGCATACCTGTGGCAGATGTCGTTCCAATAAGCAGAGGATTTGCCTGTTTTGGTCATATCTGAACAATAATGGGGAACAAATCAATGTGGTTAAATATGTGTTAATATAGCAACAGTAGAAAGGAGTTTATTGGAGTTTTATATTTATATATACACACACACACACACATATACAGTATATATATATATATATATATATATATATATATATATATATATATATATATATAAATATATAAAGACTCACATCAAGTATATAAAAGCAGACATGTTGAGTGGTGAAATATGTGGCAGGTTAATAGTTTTCTGCAGTAAATATGTTCCTACTTGCAAAAAATTGCAAATAGCTTTTGATGTATAATTATAAAAACTGTGTTTGTATATAAAGTAAGAAAGGGGAAAAAAAACTAGATATTTAATGAATACCTGGAATAGTAAAAGATTTAAATACATTCAGTAAAGAATCACTCAGTCATGACTGAAATAACATTGGGAATGGATACTTGGAATACTGAGTGATGAAATGAAATTCTTGCAAAGATATAGAAAATAAAAACTTGTTATGAATCGAAGGCTTAACAAGCATCAGTTAGCGACACGTTAAGTTAGCTTGCCTTGCTACGCAAGCGTAGAACGATCAGAATAATCTTTATTCCAAATCATGAATTAATGTTTGAACAAATAGGTTAACACTGATGTCACGGATTTGTATTGTGATAACGCTTACCTTGAATCTCCGCATAGCAGATGTCAAGTGAGTTACAAACAACTGGAATATCACGAAACTCATTCAGCCAATCAGCGGCGAGATTGGCATGTCAACTTGCTGATTGGCTCTTTCCTCTCGGTAGGAATTGATTGGCTCCTTTGCCCCATCTGTTCGAAAGTTTCGGATTTGCGTTAGGACCTGTTCGGATTAATTTAGGATGTGTTCGGTCATTCGTTCTGACTTTGTTAGGAAGTGTTGCGACCTTGTTCGGAAGTATTCAAATGTTGTTAGGAAGTGTTAGGAAGTGTTCAGCCGTCCGATCGCTGGAAGGTACGGCCACGACTACGCCTAATGTTAGAAAGCAAGCCTCCTTGTCTGGTGGCGCCCTGCACAGGCCAAGCTTCAGAAACAAAGTCACGCAGAAAGATGAGGTGGTAAAAAATGGTCAACCTTCCTGTATACTCAACAGCAGAGGGTTGCCGTGACCCGGATTCGAACCAGGGTTGCTGCGGCCACAACGCAGAGTACTAACCACTATACGATCACGGCGTGCCACTGTCTAACCCAAGACAACCCCTGGAGCCCGGATACAAGAAGCACCAAGCGGCGTGTTTGTCCATCGAAGAGGGACTGGACATTTCGCAAATAAGTGCGAGGACCGTGAAAAATGCATGGATGCTTTGCCTCATGGCCTTCAGCAAACAGCGTAGTAGGCAGGATTCGAACCTGCGCGGGGAGACCCCAATGGATTTCTAGTCCATCGCCTTAACCACTCGGCCACGACTACGGGAGAATACCAATTTCTGCTCAGTTTGTGTCCAACACTGCTGCCTGACCTACTTGCAACCAACCCAGCTCAGTCAGCAAGTGGAGATTGCAAGCTAGCCCTGCAAGCGGGTAAAACAGCGATCCCACTGAGGAGAAATCAGGCTGCCATGTCTCATCCTATGTAATGGGGTTTTTCAGTACTGGCCCTGGGGACCGACAGCACTGCACAATTGGGAAGTCTGTCTTATTCTACTCACTCTTTGAGCACTCTTTCCTAAATGGCTGACCATCAGAATCAGGTGTGCTGAACAAGGGAGATACACTGATCCCCGGGAGCAGGAAGGAACATCGCTCTAGTACAGAGTCAGCAGAAGAGATGGACCGTAGTGATAGCAAGCTGAGGCCTACAAAAAGAAGACTGACCTTCACCCAAACAGGGACTTGAATTAAGCAGACCACCTTCTCCTATGTTGTGTGTAACACTGCTGCCTGACCTACTTGCAACCTAGCAAGCGGAGATTGTAAGCTAGCCCTGGAAGCGGCTAAAACAGCAGTCCCACTGAGGAGAAATCAGGCTGCCATGTCTCATCCTATGTAATGGGGTTTTTCAGTGCTGGGCCTGGGGACCGACAGCACTGCACAATTCGGAGGTCTGTCTTATTCTACTCACTCTGTGAGCGCGCTTTCCTAACGAGCTGACCATCAGAATCAGGTGTGCCAAACAAGGGAGGTGCACTGATACCCTGGAGCAGGAAGGAACACCGCTCCAGTACAGATTCAGAAGAAGAGATGGACCGTAGTGATAGCAAGGTGACTCCGCCAAAAGCAGACAGACCTTCGCCCAAACTTGAACCCTGGACCCTCAGATTAAAAGTCTGATGCTCTACCGACTGAGCTGTCCGGTCTCTTGTGGAGCACTGGCTTCTCACCTTTTATAAAGCAGCAGTTTTACAACAAGCTGCCCAGAAGTGATGCAGGTGTCACGAGGATGAAAGCTAGAAGCAGTTATGGCACAGAGAGCGAAGGACCATAGATGGCACAATTACAGTCACAGAAAGCTAAAGCAATACTGCAAATCCCTCCCGTAGTCGGCAGAGTTCGAACCTGCGCAGGGAGACCCCAATGGATTTCAAGTCCAGCGCCTTAACCTCTCGGCCACGACTACGCCTAATATTAGAAAGCAAGCCCCTTTGTCTGATGGCGCCCTGCACAGGCCAAGCTTCAGAAACAAAATCACGCAGAAAGATGAGGTGGTAAAAAATTTTCAACCTTCCAGTATACTCAACGGCAAAGGGTTGCCATGACCCTGATTCGAACCGGGGTTGCTGCGGCCACATCGCAGAGTACTAACCACTATACGATCACGGCGTGCCACTGGCTCACCCAAGAGAACCCCTGGAGCCCGGATACAAGAAGCAGCAGCGGCGTGTTTGTCCATCGAAGAGGGACTGGACATTTCGCAAATAAGTGCGAGGACCATGAAAAATGCATGGATGCTTTGCCTCATGGCCTTCAGCAAACAGCGTAATCGGCAGGATTCGAACCTGCGCGGGGAGACCCCAATGGATTTCTAGTCCATCGCCTTAACCACTCGGCCACGAGTAGACCAATTTCTGCACAGTTTGTGTCCAACACTGCTGCCTGACCTACTTGCAACCAACCCAGCTCAGTCAGCAAGCGGAGATTGCAAGCTAGCCCTGCAAGCGGGTAAAACAGCGGTCCCACTGAGGAGAAATCAGGCTGCCATGTCTCATCCTATGTAATGGGGTTTTTTAGTACTGGCCCTGGGGACCGAGAGCACTGCACAATTGGGAAGTCTGTCTTATTCTACTCACTCTGTGAGCACTCTTTCCTAAAGGGCTGACCATCAGAATCAGGTGTGCCGAACAAGGGAGATGCACTGATCCCCGGGAGCAGGAAGGAACATTGCTCTAGTACAGAGTCAGCAGAAGAGATGGACCGTAGTGATAGCAAGCTGAGGCCTACAAAAAGAAGACTGACCTTCGCCCAAACAGGGACTTGAATTAAGCAGACCACCTTCTCCTATGTTGTGTGTAACACTGCTGCCTGACCTACTTGCAACCTAGCAAGCGGAGATTGTAAGCTAGCCCTGGAAGCGGCTAAAACAACAATCCCACTGAGAAGAAGTGATGGACCGTAGTGATAGCAAGTTGACTCCGCCAAAAGCAGACAGACCTTCGCCCAAACAGGGACTTGAACCCTGGCCCTCAGATTAAAATTCTGATGCTCTACCGACTGAGCTATCCAGGCTTTTGTGGAGCACTGGCTTCTCACCTTTTATAAAGCAGCAGTTTTACAACAAGCTGCCCAGAAGAGATGCAGGTGTCACGAGGATGAAAGCTAGAAGCAGTTATGGCACAGAGAGCGAAGGACCATAGAAGGCACAATTACCATCACGGAAAGCTAAAGCAATACTGCAAAGCCCTCCCGTAGTCGGCAGGGTTCGAACCTGCGCGGGGATACCCCAATAGATTTCAAGTCCATCGCCTTAACCTCTCGGCCTAGCAGGTACGTGGACACGACTCCCAAGGGTCCGATCAGGCCGAATATTGGATATTTGTCTCATGGGGACCCCCTCGAATGGGCATAGAAGTCTGGTGGCCCTACGACCTTCTTTAGGGGTCAAACGGTCCCAGAAGGGACCCCACGTCCACCAAATCGGTACGCGTTTTGATTGGTTGTGGGACGTCCACAGTTCGGAGACGATAGGTCGTAGGGCCCCCAGATTTGAGATTCTGGCATCTCATTTAAATTGCCATATACCGCATAATGGTTCGAAGGGATTGTACTGTCAATTTGGATCCATTTTCTCCTTTAGAAAACTGGCCAACGGGACGAGTCGGCTTACCCCCCTTTTCCGTAGGGAATCCGCAGTAAACCAAGTATTGACACCTCTAGGGGGTGATGTTGACCACCAGGAGAGCCCCCACCACCCCCACCCCCACCTCCCACGAACCCTATAAAGGTCCTTTTGCCATCGTTCTGCTGGCCCCTATTATTTGGCCTTTCTCCCATTAAATGAATGGCTGGGGCTGTTCTAGGATGGGCTTCGCATCCCAGCGTGCCGCGTTTTGTCCACCCGCCATATGGGTCCGCTGTGTGGACCCTCGTGACCCCCTGAGGCCTACAAAAAGAATACTGACCTTCGACCCTCGAGCCCCGAGGACCCCCGACCCGGACCCCCGGTCCCACGGAACCACTATTTGTCCACTTTTCCACTATTTTTACGGAACGTTCCCAAAAGGGTCCCAGAGGTGGGGGGTGGGCAGGTCCTCGCGCTTTTGACAGCACGTTCTAGGGGCCCTCAGGAGCCACCGTTCCAAATTTCACGTTTCTAAAAAAATCCCACCTGCTATTTATTCCCATGCGTTTGGACTAGCGGATTCGTGGACACGACTCCCAAGTGTCCGATCGAGCCGAATTTTGGATATGTGTCTCGAGGGCATCCCCTCGACCGGGCACAGAAGTCTGGTGGCCCTACGACCTTCTTTAGGGGTCAAACGGTCACAGAAGGGACCCCACGTCCACAAAAGCGGTACGCGTTTTGATGGGAGGTGGGACGTCCACTGTTCAGAGACGATAAGTCATAGGACCCCCAGATTTGAGATTCTGGCATCTCAGGGACCCCTCAACCAGGGCCCCGAGACACGTAGTCGTAGGACCCAAGGAAAAAAAGTGCATAGCGCTAGGTCCTCGCGCTTTTGACAGCACGTTCTAGGGGCCCTCAGGAGCCACCGTTCCAAATTTCGGGCCCCTAGGACGTTTCTAAAAAAATCCCACCTGCCATTTACTTGAATGTGTTCGGCCTAGCGGTTTCGTGGACACGGCTCGCCGGGGTCCGATCGGGCCGAATTTTGGATATGTGTCTCATGGGGGCCCCCTCGAACGGGCATAGAAGTCTGGTGACCCTATGACCTTATTTAGGGGTCAAAGGGTCAAAAAAGGGAGCGCTTGTCCACCAAACCGGTAAGCGTTTACATTGGAGATGTATCAAGTTAAATAGACTTGCTATTTGATAATCTGCAAGTGGACACATATGCCGTCAAATAAATTGAGGGTGGACATGCACCATATGTGGTGAAATTGACCAAAATCCAACATTTTTTCTATGGAAATTCTACATTATTATGGGATAGATCTTACATTAATGGACTCTGCTGAGATGTCTGAGTACACTGAAGGTATTTTGATCAACACTATTGCATGTATTTAATTAAATCAAATTGAATAGAATTGCTATTTGTTAAACCTCAGGTGGACACATATCCCACTTGCCATTTATTCATATTGGATGGACACCAGTTTTTGGGGCACCGTATCTCCGCCTCCCGGGGGTTCAGGGACTTGGGGCCGGTAACATCGGATAGAGGTCCCCATGGTCTAATTTTGACCAGAGTTTGGTGTTTTTTCCCCCCCTTTTTTGAGTGAGTTATGGCCGGTCAAATTTTGGGACTTTTTGCATTTGCGGGTCCGTATCTCTCCGTATCTCTTCAGAGAGGGCCCTTCGAGTGCTATCAAGTCACCCAGTTTCAATTTGCTGGGTCTCTTCTTTCCATTTGACTATCAAAAATGTGGAGGGCCATAACTCCGCCCCCTGAGGATTTATGCCATTGGTGTTCGGTGGGCCTTCTGTAGGTCTTACTCTGACCCGAGTTTGGTGCAGTTTGGCCCCGTTTTGGCGGAGTTACAGCTTGGCAAAGTGTGTGACATTTTGGTTAATATTCACCACATGTGGTGACATTAACCAAAATCCAAATATTTTTATAAGCATATTTCTACAGTGTTATTGGATAAAACTTACAATAATGGATTCCTGGGAGCTTGCAGAGTACAGCTGATGAGACTTCAACCACAATATTGCCAAAATTTATCTGTCCACGGAACCATTAGGAAGAGCGTGCTGAATAAATGGCAAATGGGAGGTTTTTTCAAAAAAAAATTCCATTTACAATTTATTCAGCGGGACCTCCATAATGCTCCCGTGGACATTCATTTTTATGCAAATTCTACAGTATATTCTGATAAAACTTACATGAATGGATTCCTCTGAGTGTCCTGAGTACAGTACAGGTGTTTTCATTAACCATATTGCAAATTTACCTCCTGACCACCATGAAAACAGATCCCGATGCAGTGTTATTTTCTGCTAAAAGGTTGCAAGCTATAGCAGTTTTAACACATGGCCAGTCTTCATTATTACGTGATAAAACTTACATGAATGGGTTCCCCTTGGTGTCCTGAGTACATTACAGGTATTTTCATTAACAAAAACACACATTTGAAATAAATACAGTTAAATACAGTTACTATTTAATGAACAGTGAGATACGCACCACATGTGGTGCACATGTGTGCCAAAATTCAACGCTCATTTTTATGCAAATTTTACAGTATTATGTGATAAAACTTACATGAATGGATTCCTCTTAGTGTGCTGAGTACAGTACAGGTGTTTTCTCTAGGCCTCATCCTAAGATCTTTCTTCCGACTTCCACCCCCCTCGAGCTGCCTTCTCTAGCCGGGGAGGGTGCACCCTGGCCGGCATGGATGAGTACTTGCGAGGGGGTGGATGGTACTATTTTTTGCTAATATCTCCGCGAAGCAGTGGACTTCGGCGCTGAAATTCAGGGGATCCCTAGAGGGTCGAGGGGCCAACCGTATGCGACCACCCACGAGTTCCTGGGTCGTCCGGTTCCTGAGTTTTAATGGTTCAAATTCCACATTTTGGGGGGCCTTAACTCCGACCCCCGGGGTCATAGGGACATGGTGCAGGTGTCGTAGGATAGACGGCCCCATGGTCTGACTTTGATCCGATTTTGGTGCAGTTTGGCCGCTGGCGCTGGCTGTTCGCCGCTTCTCTGCAAATTCGCGCAAATCCGCTCTACCGTACTATTCTTACTGTAGTTACTGAAATCGCTACAGCAATTGATGGATATTTTTTTTTTTGCACTCAGTAGCCAACTGATTGCTACGTGAAGTGTTACCTGGCACATACCTGTTACTAAGCTGAAACCGGCAAAGTCACAGTGTATTCTCCACTCTTTGGCTTCAAATCCCTGAACCAACTTCGGGTTCTGCAATCGCCTCTGCCTTCAAGCGGATGTCTGCACGTGGAATACCATCTTTGTGGAAGCTGTGGATTACCTTGGCTTGTGTCGTTGTCTTTCACCGGTACTCGCCTGGATATCGGCTAGCCGCTAACACATCACGCATCATGTTGTGGTCCGACACCTCGATGCAACATCTCCGAGCTCTCAATAACAACAACCGAGCTCCCTTGCAGCAACTGGATCTTCCGTACCGACCTCGATATATCCATAGGGGATCAAGGCGCCGGTTTGTTGTGTTTAAATCCGGTGACCACAGCTCCATCTCATCCCTCTGGTCGGCATCGCGTCCCGTTGCACAACTGACACGTCACCGTTTGCGTCATCAGAGTACCGCTACTCCTGGCATAGATAGTGCTGGGTGTAAACGGTGCACTGTAAAACCTGGAGTGGATCGCAGGGTTCTCCGCCCTGTCAATAAACTGGATTTTAGAGCTCAAATGACATTTGAACTGCTAAATGTGCAGTCCCTGTCAAACAAATCTGGACTTGTATACGACCACATCCTGGATAAGGGGATAGATATTCTCTGTCTTACAGAGACATGGCAGCAGCCTGGAATATACTCATCCCTAAATGAGGCCTGCCCACCCGGGTATAACTACCTCGATAAGGCTCGTACAACTGGCCGTGGTGGGGGCCTAGCTGTTTTACATCGCAGCAACATTGAATTATCCCCCGTGTCTGTGCCCAGTACTGGCTCATTTGAAAGTCTGGTTTTTAGTTGCAAAAAAGCTTTTTCAGCAACAATAGCCCTCGTCTATCGCCCTCCCAAACCACAACCAACTTTCATTCCTGACATTCATGATTTTCTAATCTCCCTCTGCACAGCTCACTCAAATATTCTGGTTATTGGTGATTTCAACATACACGTGGACTCCCATAACTGTAAACTGGCCTCAAATTTCAAACAAACCCTGGATTGTCTTAACCTCCAACAGCTTGTGGATGCCCCCACACACAATAGGGGGCACACACTGGACCTTGTCATTACAGACTCCCTCTCAGTTTCAGGCCTTCAGGTGTATGACGTGGGTGTCTCCGATCACCTGGCGGTTACATTTGAAGTCCCAATATTAGTTCCTCCCACCAAACCAAAACGCCATATTACCTTCAGAAACATTAAGAACTTGGACGCCACCTCCCTCAGTCAACATCTCCAGCATCTCTCCCCCTCTCCTCACTCATCAGCTGATGACTTAATGGACTACTACAACACCAGCCTCACCTCTATTCTGGATTGTCTTGCTCCATTAAAAACCCGGACAGTCACGTTTACCCGCTCTGCCCCCTGGTTTACAAACGAGCTGAGAGGGATGAAGAGGTCTGGCCGTGTCCTGGAGCGTGCCTGCAAAACATCTGACCTGACGGTGCATAAGTTGGCCTACCGGGAACATCGTAGGGCTTATGCCAAAGCACTCTCCAAGGCTAGGTCAGAATACTACTCAACACTTATAAACAACAACCCAGGTAACTCCAAAAAACTGTTCTCCACAATAAATCACATCATCAAACCACAGATTTCCTCATTCTACAGTCCAACTGATATAAATTGCAACCGGTTTCTTGATTTTTTTACATCAAAAATTGACATTATTCGCTCCTCATTTCCACTTCTAAATAGCACCTCACTAGACCTGCCCGCAACACCCATCTCTCAAACCCTATCACAACTGTCCCCCACAACGCAGCAGGAGGTCGAGAACATCATTCGTAAATCCAAAACATCCACTTGCCGCCTTGATCCCCTCCCATCTCCTCTGCTTAAAACTCACACTAACTCTATCAGTTCCCTCATAACCAAAATAATAAACATGTCCGTAGAGACAGGCTATGTTCCCACCTCCCTCAAAACTGCTCTCATCAAACCCCTCCTCAAAAAACCCACCATGGACCCTACACCACTGTCGAATTACAGACCAATTTCTAATCTCCCATTCATCTCCAAACTCCTGGAAAAAGTTGTTTCCACCCAGCTCCATAATCATCTCAAATCCAACAGGCTATATGAGAAATTTCAATCTGGTTTTCGTCCCTCCCACAGCACAGAAACAGCTCTTATCAGAGTCACCAGCGATTTGCTGATGGCTTCTGATTCCGGTTCCACATCCCTCCTCATTTTTCTCGACCTCTCTGCTGCGTTTGACACTGTAGACCATCACATTCTCCTGCACCGACTTCAGCACTACACAGGTCTTTCTGGTACTGCCCTGAAATGGTTTCACTCCTATCTCACTGATAGAACCGAGTATGTAGCTCTGGGTGATGTAAAATCCAGACCCCACACTGTCACCTGTGGGGTCCCCCAGGGCTCCGTACTCGGTCCAACCCTCTTCACCATTTACATGCTCCCCTTGGGTCGTGTCGTCAGCAGGCATGGAGTTAATTTCCATTGCTATGCTGACGACACACAACTCTACCTTCAAGTCACTCCCTCTAGCTCCCCCTCTACCACGACTGCCCGCCTTAGCTCCTGCCTGGAGGAGATAGAGGCGTGGATGAGTCAAAACTTCCTGCAGCTGAATGGCTCCAAAACAGAGGTCATTCAAACTGGAACTGTTCATCAACTCCGCTCCTCTCCAATCACCACTGTTTCACTCTTTGGACACACCACTCCCCTTTCTTCCTCTGTTACTAACCTAGGGGTAAAATTTGACCCCCACCTTTCCTTCGACAGTCATGTCACCTCCATCTGCAAAACTGCATTCTTTCACCTCCGCAATATTTCCAAACTGCGCCCCTCCCTCTCCATTTCTGCTGCAGAGAAGCTCGTCCATGCTTTTGTCTCCTCCAGGCTGGACTACTGTAATGCACTCCTCATTGGGATTCCTGGCAGGAGCCTTCAAAAGCTCCAGTATGTTCAGAACAGCGCTGCCAGGGTCCTGATGAGGGTGCGAAAACATGAGCACATCACCCCCATCCTTCGTTCGCTGCACTGGCTCCCCATTCAGTCCCGCATAGAATATAAGGTCCTCCTTCATACCCATCACTGTCTGCACGGTGCGGCCCCCACTTACCTCACTGAGTTGCTCACGCCAAATTCATCAACCAGAACCCGGTCAGGCCAACAGCACCGTTTGGTCATGCCCAGGACACGGCTCAAAAAAATGGGCGACAGGGCCTTTCAAGTCGCTGCTCCCTGCCTGTGGAACGCCCTCCCAGACCACCTCAGGGCCCCGCAGACAGTGGACACATTCAAAAAAGGACTAAAAACCCACCTTTTTACACAGGCTTATTTTAACAGCTAAAGCTTGTTTTTAGTCCCGTCTTTTAACATGTTGTGTTTTTATTGTAATACTGTATTGTTTTTAATTATGTTCTACTGTAGCACTTTGAGATTTGGTGTCAAATGTAAAGTGCTTTACAAATAAAATTTATTATTATTTATTATTATTAATTTTGACCAGAGTTTTGTGTCTTTTCCCCTCTTTTTGAGTAAGTTATGGCCGGTCAAATTTTGGGACTTCTCTTAGTGTGCTGAGTACAGTACAGGTGTTTTCTCTAGGCCTCATCCTAAGATTTTTCGTCCGACTTCCACCCCCCTCGAGCTGCCTTCTCTAGCCGGGGAGGGTGCACCCTGGCCGGCATGGATGAGTAGGTGCGAGGGGGGTGGATGGTTTTTTTTTTTTGCTAATTTCTCCGTGATGCGGTGGACCCCGGGACTGAAATTCGGGGGATCCCTAGAGGGTCAAGGGGCCTACCGTATGCGACAACCCTCGAGTTCCTGGGTGGTCCGGTTCCTGGGTTATAGCGGTTCAAATCCCATATTTTGTGGGGCCTTAACTCTGACCCCCGGTGTCATAGGAACATGGGGCTGGTGTCATCGGATAGAGGTCTCCAAGGTCTAATTTTTTTAACGCTAATGGTCAAATGGACAAATATTGGGTACGTGTGGACCCGGGGGTGGGGTCCGCAAATGTTCCGCATGTGATCTGTGGTCATTCCGTGAACATAATGGTCAAATGGACAAATAGTGGGTTCGTGAGACCCAGGGTGGGGGTCCGCAAGTGGTCTGCAGATGATCCGCAGTCATTGTGTGAACATAATGGTCAAATGGACAAATAGTGGGTCAGTGGGACCCAGGGTGGGGGTCCGCAAGTGGTCCGCAGATGATCCGCAGTCATTGTGTGAATATGATGGTCAAATGGACAAATAGTGGGTTCGTGGGACCCAGGGTGGGGGTCCGCAAGTGGTCCGCAGATGTTCCGCAGTCATTGTGTGAATATAATGGTCAAATGGACAAATACTGGGTTCGTGGGACCCAGGGTGGGGGTCCGCAAGGGGTCCGCAGATGATCTGCAGTCATTGTGTGAATATAATGGTCAAATGGACAAATAATGGGTTCGTGGGACCCGGGTTGGGGGTCCGACGGGGGTCCGCACCGGTTCCATGGTCATTCTGTAACTTTACAGGTGTGCCGAACAAGGGAGGTGCACTGATACCCTGGAGCAGGAAGGAACACCGCTCCAGTACAGATTCAGAAGAAGAGATGGACCGTAGTTATAGCAAGGTGACTCCGCCAAAAGCAGACAGACCTTCACCCGAACAGGGACTTGAACCCTGGACCCTCAAATTAAAAGTCTGATGCTCTACCGTCTGAGCTATCCAGGCTCTTGTGGAGCACTGGCTTCTCACCTTTTATAAAGCAGGAGTTTTACAACAAGCTGCCCAGAAGAGACGCAGGTGTCACAAGGATGAAAGCTAGAAGCAGTTATGGCACAGAGAGCGAAGGACCATAGAAGGCACAATTACCGTCACAGAAAGCTAAAGCAATACTGCAAATCCCTCCCGTAGTCGGCAGAGTTCGAACCTGCGCAGGGAGACCCCAATGGATTTCAAGTCCATCGCCTTAACCTCTCGGCCAAAAACAGGGCAAAAAGGGACTGCTACAAGGGGGAAAGAAAGGGAAAAGAGAAGGAGAAAGGAGGGAAAGCAAGAAAAAGAAAAAAAAATTATCCATCAAACTTCATGAACACTCACAAAGGATTTAAGTAAAGTGTTTGATTGGTTTTTGACTATATTTTTAATAAAAAAAATTAATAATAATAATAATAATCTGACAAACACACCACAAACTCTTGCCAGGACTTGCACCTGGAATCTTCCACCCAAAGGGTGGATGTGTTACTATTACACCACAAGAGTTGTGTCTTTCCTTTTTTTTACAAACACTGCAAATGAAACACTGGAAACAGCAACTAAAAACAAAATGTTCACAGCACAACACACACACAGCACAACATATGCAACTATATAAAAACCTAACTATATACATTACTATATACACCAATGAAAAAAAAATCAAAGAACTCCCTGTACATTCTCCCTCCACTGTGCAACAGAGAGGCCTGAGGCTGGACAATACCACCGGCCCTTCAGCTGAGTGTGGCCAGTTGTCTTATTTTTTGCCAGCCCACACTGCTTGCAGATATAGTGATATATATCCTTTGCTAGTCGTTTCCATGGTGGTTCACCTCTAGCCACTCACTCCTCATCCTCTTGGGCAGCTTTCTGCCTTCTCCATGTGCGCTGCCTGGGCTGAGTGGAGGGACAAGTTTGTGATGGCAAGGTATTAGGCTTCTGGAATTGGGGAGGGGGCTGGAATTGGGGAGGCGGCTGGAATTGGGGAGGTGGCTGGAATTGGGAAGGTGGCTGGAATTGGGGAGGGGGCTGGAATTGGGAAGGTGGCTGGAATTGGAGAGGGGGCTGGAATTGGGGAGGGGGATGGAATTGGGTAGAATGAGGCAGTGGTAGACCTGGTTGGTAGCTGGGAAAGGGTGGGTAGGACCCAGGGGGGAATGCAAAGTGTGGTGCTGGTGGGTATATGGGAAATGCAGAGTAAGATCCAGGAGGAGGGGTGGGCATTGGGCACCTGTTGGAGATACGCTTACGAATGAAGGCCTCTCCCTCCTGATTTGCTGAATCCTAAAATACCATGGCCTCATGCCCATGCTGTGCAGGAACAGCTGGAAGTTCGCGCACTTCAGGAAGAGCCTCCTTTGCCAAATATACTTGTTTGGGCAGTGCAGTACCCTGCAGAAGCATGTCTCTGTCTACACGTTTCTGTCTTTTTAGTAGCCTGCAAGAGAAACATTCTTCATCTTAAATTAGCAATTTAAGTGAATAAAAGCCCATTCTCTTTACTTCCTGTAGCATCATTTTTAAAAGCATGTACAAGAAGGTTTTATAAGTACAATCTTGATATACTACTGTGATTGTGCAAAAGTATCGCATAAAACAAGACTCACCACGAGGAGACAGTAGTGGTGTTTATCGGGACCAGAACTAGGTTAGTCTGTCCTAGAACCTATCTGCTGTCCTCCATCAGCTGTTTTAAGTGGCTGTATACCACCACAATAGATTGTGGAATTGGCAGAGTTTTTCCTTGTGTGTCCCTGGGGCTGTTCCGTGCTTGCTGAAACTCTTTCAAAAGCCTTAGGCAAACACATTCACAGACCCTGTGGACTTCAGGGTCCTGAGCTGCCTGCCCATGAGTCATGAACAATCTATGGAAAAGAAAGATGATATAATCTGAACTGTATACTGGGTTATAAACTAGTGACGATCCAAATAGTCAAATTACTTCTCTGCTGCCTGCTGTCCTGGAGCAGTGCCACTCTTTTTCCTGGATGCTCTCCAAGGTCCTGTCAAAGCCTTCTTCTTAACCCTCTGGCTATATTTTGATGGTACCTTGTCCATGGCATGCAGAGCCATGTACAGCTGGACTATGTTGGCCTCCTCTTGTGATGACAAGGCAGTGATCGTTCGGTTTAGGCCAACCAAGTAGGCTGCCAGGGCATCAACTGCCTCCAAGCCCAAGACACCTCTGGAATCACACTGTGTACTCTGGAAATTGAGAAAAATGCCAAACACAGTCCAATAAACACATACGGTGTTGTAATAATTATTTTGCATTGTACATGCATATATTTTAACTTTACACATTGGTGACAAAAGGCGTTTTGCACTGTACCAGATACATTTTTTTAAATGTAAAAAATAGTACAGGATAGCAATATTACCTGGCTTGATGTGCTAGGACTTGCAGTGTCATCCTCCTCTTCCTCAGTGACCTCCTCATCTGGGGATTTGGGTTCAGTGTCACCCACCTGACTTGTCACCTGGGCCTGCACGACAGCTACTGGAGAGTCATCAGCCCTAAGGTCAGCTGCATGGCACACAGTCGTGTCAATTTCACTATCCTCTTCGGGCTCCTCTGGGGGGACTTCAGGCATGTCATTGTGGTGTGCAATCAACTGGTCGCCTCTATTGGACCGGGCCAACAAGTACTCCACTGCAATGCGCTCCCCTGCAATAATTTGTACCACATTGTTAATGGGGAGAGGACACAAACACTCACACACACACACAAACAAACAAACACAGGAGAGAGAGAAATACTCCAATGCTCAGCATTTTCCTGTGAGATATCTTACCAGTGGGTTTTCCTGGAGGGGTAAATTCTGGCATCAAAGCCCGACCAAGGACCCGTTGGCTCATGCTGTTTAAATGAGACATTGTGCAGACATCAAATGTCCTTAGGGTTGAGGCCCCCACCACAGATACAGCTACTTTTGCCCGGCTCATGTTCCACCTCGAGGCCCCCTCTAACATGTACATTTGTGTGTGCATGGCATTGCATCTCCATCCTAAGAATGAAAATGCACAGATTCAGTCAGCAATTATTTTAAACTGAGGACATACAAATTTAATGACACAGTTATAGAACAGTAACACATAATAATGAGACTGATAGTAAATTCCATGAAAACAAGCCAAATCCAGGTAGCACCCAGGGTTCTGTTGTTGACACAATAGCGATCTTTTCAACGTAAAAATCTACAAAACATACTGCAATTTAATATTCAGAATTTACCAGGAATGAAGGCACACTGGTGGCGGTGAAAACTCTCCAGCGAGGATGACCCCCTGCCGCACCTAAGCACGTTTAGGACTTTGCCACCCTTCTGGAGTGTCCCCGTCTTTGTGTACAACTTTACATGTGGAGGGTCCTGGATGCACTCTAGGTGTTTTTGTTGCATCTCCCAGACATGGTGCATGCGGTCAGGGTTAACCAGGCGAAACCCTGTAGTGTCAGTTAGCTCCCACACTGATTCCAGCAGCCCTGAAATCATGGCCCGGATCTCCTCAGCCCTGCGTGTCCGCCGCCTACAGTGCTTCGCGAGTTCACCTGGGCTGATGCTGGCCATGAGCTGAGCCTCAGTGGGAGCCTTTCCACCATGGCTGCACTTCCACTCCCCTCTCTTGGCAGCCTTAAGTTCTTTCACATCCTCCTGATCCCACTCAAAGATACAGGAGGAAAGTTTTGTACAAAAGGTACCATAGAGAGGGTGGTGCTCTGTAGTAAGGCCACAGTTGAATCTTCTCATAAAATGGAAGATATCTAGCCTTACAATAGACTTCAATGGCCGAAAAAGTTTTAACACTGAAGATGCACCTGTGGAGGAGAAAAAATAAAAAACATGCATTTGATTTAATTTCAAACATACTTTTCAGTCAATATAATTTATTACAAGTTTTAATACACTGGCTGTAAAAATAATACTAATTAATTACCATCACCAATAGGGAAAGGGGAACTTTTTTACACCACTATTAACTTTTATAAAATATATTGCAGTGCACATTTGATAAAGTAGTAATTTGAAAATCTCACCTGACTGACTGCAGCAATCCCGGTCCACATAGATGACCTCAGGCTCTGGCTCGCCAGCATTCTGGTAGCGTTTGATGACGCCCTGGCACAGCTCCTCCAGTCCTGCGCCTTCAGCTGTTGTCAGAACACTGTTCAGAACCTGGCCGAGCTCATTGCCAATGTTGGTCATCCATGCAGCCGTGTCCCCAATGCCACCAGCCAGCTTTTTGGTGATCTGAAAAACAAAAAGAAGGAAAAATAAAACCATTCTGACAAGCTTAATTAAACTTTTTATTTGATTTGTTATGGTACATTATAATATATATATATATAAACACAAATGTATATAACAAAACATTTTTCATCATGTTGAAATTCTTTCTGGCTGAAAATAAACCTCATGCTGAAACCTTCATGTATTGTACCTTCTTTGTAGAATCCATCTTCAGGATTCGGCCATAGGTGGAGGTAATCACCCCCTTCATCTCGTCCAAATGGCTGAGGATATCGTTGGAGTGGACAGTCTCAAACCACTGGGCGAGTGGAAGTGGCCTGAAGGGTGTGGATGCAGAAAAGGCAGGTGCCGTTGCAGATTGGACCAGGGTAACCTTTCTCAAATGATGCTCACAATCAGAGAGGTACTGGATGGTGCGTCGTGCCCACTCCTCACTGTGGGCTTCCTCTACTGCTGACTGGAAGTAGGAGGAACTGTTACCACTGGTCCTTGGCCTGAGCAAAGTCACACATTTCCTGTCCAGGGCTAGCTGAGTGGTCAGCACCGCTGGAAACATGGTCCTGTGTGCCACATCCAGTTGTGAAAGGATGTCCTGGCTCCATGGGCATACTGGCAACTTGCATGCACTGCAGCGTGGATAGTCCCCACCCACAAGTTAATAGCGCCTATCCATGTCAATCACCTCCCTGACCTTTGGGTAAATTCCTGATTGGTGCATCTTCCAGCCACACTGTGGGCATTTAAGAGGAATGCCCCACATCCTCATTGGTGCCCGCAAGAACATCCTCTGTCGGAAGTACCACCCGGGCTCAGGAGGACATGGCTTGGGCTGCATCGATGGATAAAACCAGTTCACCTGGATCTTCTGCCTCAGCTGCCCTGTGGGCTCATAGAGGCACTTGGCAATCCACACCCAATCTGCTGGCTGGAGGACTCTCTTGAACTGACTGGGAAGAAAGCTCTCCCAGTCAGTAATAGCCTGAGGCAGAGATGGTGTAGGCTGCAGTGAGGGTACTGGATGTGAGGATGGAGTGGGCTGTGGAGATGGAGAGCACCGTGGAGGTGGTGGTGAGGGCTTTGGAGCTGGAGAGTGTTGTGGGAATGGAGTGGGCCCTGGGGATGGAGACACTGGTACTGGCATTGGAGACGGCAAGTGCTGTGGAGGTGGAGGCAGCCATGGAGATGGTGAGGGGCAAGGAGATGGTGTGGGATTTTTTGAAGGGCTGACACGTGGAGCCAATAGAGCCCCATAATGGCTCGACTCAATGTGTTGGAGGAGTCCGACGGCACCCTGGACCCTGACCCCACAGCTGTCACACCTCTCTTCAACGTGGTGGTCAGAGAGGTGCTCAGAGAACTTCTCTGCCTCCACAACCACACTACACAGAGAACATTTCACCCCATGTACTTCCTGTGATGTCCCGGTCTCCTCTGAGCTGCCGCCTGCCTTTACCTTAGGCCCTGACTCAATCAAGACCTTATCTGTTGACTGGGAGAAAATTAATATTAGGAACAAAAGAAGGTCTTACTATTGTTCTTACTTCCAAGATGGCGCCGCACATGGCTGCTTCAGTGCTTGGCTCTCCAGTGTTTGTACTGTTTTTGTTCGTTTTTCCTGTTTTTTGTTTAACAAACACGATCAGTTTCACCAGGGATGAACTGCTGAACATTCGGCAGAACACACCACATGATATTTTTCCGGATTTCTATTATACAGACGTTTTACTGAACATTGTTATCGGAGGAGCAGCGGCGCTGATCAAGCGCTTCAGGACGCGCAGGCGGGGAAAGCGAGCGGGAGCGCTCGTCAGACTCAGGAAGCGCGGATTTCGAACGCCGTTGCCTAGCATCCATCTCGCAAATCTCCGCTCTTTACCCAACAAAACGGACGAACTCCTTCTGCTCTCTCGGACAAATAAGGATTTCTCTCACTCTGCTGCTCTGCGTTTCACGGAAACCTGGCTGAATGATGCCATACCGGACAGCGCACTCCATCTGCCGGGCTTTCAGCTGTTTAGAGCGGATCGCGACGCAGAATCAACGGGGAAATCGCGCGGCGGCGGGACATGCTTTTACATCAATGAACGGTGGTGTACAGATGTAACTGTGTTAAAGAAGATGTGCTGTCCTGATCTAGAAACGCAGTTTATCAACTGCAAGCCGTTCTATTCGCCGCGGGAGTTTCACTCGCTCATTCTGGTTAGTGTTTACATTCCACCTCAAGCGCATGTGAGCTCAGCTTTACAGAAACTCGCTGATCAGATCACAGACACAGAACAACAATACCTGGACTCTGTTTTAATCATTCTTGGGGACTTTAATAATGCCAATCTCTCCCGTGAACTGCCAAAATACAAACAGCATGTTACCTGTCCCACCAGAGACAGTAATATACTGGATCACTGTTACACCACAATAAAGGATGCATATCACTCTGTTCCACGAGCAGCTTTGGGACGTTCTGATCACTGTCTGGTTCATCTTATACCGACCTACAAGCAGAAACTTAAATCTGCTAAACCTGTAGTAAAGACTGTGAAGAGATGGACCAGCGAAACAGAGCAGGATTTGCAATCTTGTTTTGACATCACAGACTGGAGCGTTTTTGAAGCTGCTACCACCGATCTGGACGAACTCACAGAGACTGTAACATCCTATATTAGTTTCTGTGAGGATATATGCATTCCTACCAGGACTTATTTAACATTCAACAATGATAAGCCATGGTTTACAGTAAAACTCAGACACTTTCGTCAGGCCAAAGAGGATGCCTACATAAATGGGGTCAGGGTCTTGTACAATCAGGCCAGGAACACACTGAACAAAGAGATTAGAGAGGCTAAAAAGACCTATGCTAAAAAGTTGGAAGACCAGTTTACTTCCAACGACTCTACTTCAGTTTGGAGAGGACTGAGAGCCATCACAAACTACAAGACACCATCCCCTTGCACTGAGGCTAATCAACGACTTGCTAAAGACCTGAATGAGTTTTATTGTAGATTTGAAACCCCCAACACCCACTCTGACCATCTCCCTACACAACCATTAACACCTCCTGCAATCCCCCTCTCCATACCTCCTGCTCTTCAAATCTGTGAAGATGATGTGCGCCAGGTCTTCAAGAAAAACAAAAGAAGAAAAGCACCAGGCCCAGATGGCGTTACACCAGCCTGTCTGAAAATCTGTGCTGACCAGCTGGCCCCCATCTTTTCACAGATCTTCAACAGATCTCTGGAGTTGTGTGAAGTGCCTTCCTGCTTCAAACGCTCCACCATAATCCCCATTCCAAAGAAACCCAAGATAACAGGACTTAACGACTACAGACCTGTGGCTCTAACGTCTGTCGTCATGAAGTCGTTTGAAAAACTGGTTCTGGCTTATCTGAAGGACATCACTGGACCCTTACTGGACCCCCTGCAGTATGCGTACCGAGCAAACAGGTGCCCCTCCACCAACACTGGTGCCCCTCAGGGATGTGTTCTCTCCCCTCTGCTCTTCTCCCTGTACACCAACGACTGCACCTCTAAAGACCCCTCTGTCAAGCTCCTGAAGTTTGCAGACGACACTACAGTCATCGGCCTCATCCAGGTTGAGCAGCTGGCTGTCTGGTGCAGTCTTAACAACCTGGAGCTGAACACGCTCAAAACAGTGGAGATGATTGTGGACTTTAGGAGAAACCCCCCTGCACTTTCCCCACTCACCATCATGAACAGCACTGTGGCTGCAGTGGAGTCATTCAGATTCCTGGGAACCACCATCTCTCAGGACCTGAAGTGGGACAATCACATTGGCTCCATTGTGAAAAAAGCCCAACAAAGGTTGTACTTCCTTTGCCAGCTGAGGAAGTTTAACCTGCCACAGGAGCTGCTGAAACAGTTCTACTCAGCCGTCATTGAGTCAGTCCTGTGTACTTCAATTACTGTCTGGTTTGGTTCAGCTACAAAATCAGATATCAGAAGACTACAGAGAACTGTTCGGACTGCTGAAAGGATTATTGGTGCTCCCCTGCCCACCCTCCAAGAACTGTACACATCCAGAGTGAGGAAAAGGACTCAGAAAATCACTCTGGATCCCTCACATCCAAGTCACCCCATCTTTGAACTTTTGCCATCTGGCCGGCGCCTCAGAGCCGCAAATACAAGAACAGCAAGGCACAAGAATAGTTTCTTCCCCCAGGCAATCTACCTCATGAACAGTTAAATGTTTCCCACTTAAACGTATGCTTATGCAAAAATGTGCAATATCCTTATATTTATTTGTTACCCCTCCATCCTAGAACATTCCTGCATCTCACTCAATCCTATTCCATTATCATTTATAGCACAATTGTTTATACACTTATTTATTTGCCAATTTGTAATTCTCCTGTAAATTAATATGTTTTTTTTTTTTTTTTTTTTGTCTGTGTGTTGTTGTCTCTGTTTACTGGAAGCTTATGTCACTAAAACGAATTCCTTGTATGTGCAAGCATACTTGGCAATAAAGCTCTTTCTGATTCTGATTCTGATTCTGATTCTGATTCATGTTAAATAATTACACCAATTACTCTGCAGAACTGTACTGAGAATATATTCTGAGAATATATCAGGGGTTGGTGCATAAAATAGTGTATTACATGATACAGGGACTTATCATGCCTTTTATATATTATATCATATACCTACCTTATGGAACCCACAAGTGCACACTATGTGCCTGCCAAACAGGTCCACCTTATTCCCCCTTTGCAGGGGACAGGCATCAATCCGCTCCAGGACCTCCTTCCATTTTCTGCTTCCAGGCCTTTTTCCTGTACTGAACTGGAAGGTGCCCTGGGCATACCTGTGGCAGATGTCGTTCCAATAAGCAGAGGATTTGCCTGTTTTGGTCATATCTGAACAATAATGGGAAACAAATCAATGTGGTTAAATATGTGTTAATATAGCAACAGTAGAAAGGAGTTTATTGCAGTTTTATATTTATATATACACACACACACACACATATATAGTATATATATATATATATATATATATATATATATATATATATATATATATATATATATATATATATATAAATATATAAAGACTCACATCAAGTATATAAAAGCAGACATGTTGAGTGGTGAAATATGTGGCAGGTTAATAGTTTTCTGCAGTAAATATGTTCCTACTTGCAAAAAATTGCAAATAGCTTTTGATGTATAATTATAAAAACTGTGTTTGTATATAAAGTAAGAAAGGGGAAAAAAACTAGATATTTAATGAATACCTGGAATAGTAAAAGATTTAAATACATTCAGTAAAGAATCACTCAGTCATGACTGAAATAACATTGGAAATGGATACTTGGAATACTGAATGATGAAATGAAATTCTTGCAAAGATATAGAAAATAAAAACTTGTTATGAATCGAAGGCTTAACAATTATCAGTTAGCGACACGTTAAGTTAGCTTGCCTTGCTACGCAAGCGTAGAACGATCAGAATAATCTTTATTCCAAATCATGAATTAATGTTTGAACAAATAGGTTAACACTGATGTCACGGATTTGTATTGTGATAACGCTTACCTTGAATCTCCGCATAGCAGATGTCAAGTGAGTTACAAACAACTGGAATATCACGAAACTCATTCAGCCAATCAGCGGCGAGATTGGCATGTCAACTTGCTGATTGGCTCTTTCCTCTCGGTAGGAATTGATTGGCTCCTTTGCCCCATCTGTTCGAAAGTTTCGGATTTGCGTTAGGACCTGTTCGGATTAATTTAGGATGTGTTCGGTCATTCGTTCTGACTTTGTTAGGAAGTGTTGCGACCTTGTTCGGAAGTATTCAAATGTTGTTAGGAAGTGTTAGGAAGTGTTCAGCCGTCCGATCGCTGGAAGGTACGGCCACGACTACGCCTAATGTTAGAAAGCAAGCCTCCTTGTCTGGTGGTGCCCTGCACAGGCCAAGCTTCAGAAACAAAGTCACGCAGAAAGATGAGGTGGTAAAAAATGTTCAACCTTCCTGTATACTCAACAGCAGAGGGTTGCCGTGACCCGGATTCGAACCGGGGTTGCTGCGGCCACAACGCAGAGTACTAACCACTATACGATCACGGCATGCCACTGTCTAACCCAAGACAACCCCTGGAGCCCGGATACAAGAAGCACCAGCGGCGTGTTTGTCCATCGAAGAGGGACTGGACATTTCGCAAATAAGTGCGAGGACCGTGAAAAATGCATGGATGCTTTGCCTCATGGCCTTCAGCAAACAGCGTAGTTGGCAGGATTCGAACCTGCGCGGGGAGACCCCAATGGATTTCTAGTCCATCGCCTTAACCACTCGGCCACGACTACGGGAGTAGACCAATTTCTGCACAGTTTGTGTCCAACACTGCTGCCTGACCTACTTGCAACCAACCCAGCTCAGTCAGCAAGCGGAGATTGCAAGCTAGCCCTGCAAGCGGGTAAAACAGCGGTCCCACTGAGGAGAAATCAGGCTGCCATGTCTCATCCTATGTAATGGGGTTTTTCAGTACTGGCCCTGGGGACCGAGAGCACTGCACAATTGGGAAGTCTGTCTTATTCTACTCACTCTGTGAGCACTCTTTCCTAAAGGGCTGACCATCAGAATCAGGTGTGCCGAACAAGGGAGATGCACTGATCCCCGGGAGCAGGAAGGAACATTGTTCTAGTACAGAGTCAGCAGAAGAGATGGACCGTAGTAATAGCAAGCTGAGGCCTACAAAAAGAAGACTGACCTTCGCCCAAACAGGGACTTGAATTAAGCAGACCACCTTCTCCTATGTTGTGTGTAACACTACTGCCTGACCTACTTGCAACCTAGCAAGCGGAGATTGTAAGCTATCCCTGGAAGCGGCTAAAACAACAATCCCACTGAGAAGAAGTGATGGACCGTAGTGATAGCAAGTTGACTCCGCCAAAAGCAGACAGACCTTCGCCCAAACAGGGACTTGAACCCTGGCCCTCAGATTAAAATTCTGATGCTCTACCGACTGAGCTATCCAGGCTTTTGTGGAGCACTGGCTTCTCACCTTTTATAAAGCAGCAGTTTTACAACAAGCTGCCCAGAAGAGATGCAGGTGTCACGAGGATGAAAGCTAGAAGCAGTTATGGCACAGAGAGCGAAGGACCATAGAAGGCACAATTACCATCACAGAAAGCTAAAGCAATACTGCAAAGCCCTCCCGTAGTCGGCAGGGTTCGAACCTGCGCGGGGATACCCCAATAGATTTCAAGTCCATCGCCTTAACCTCTCGGCCTAGCAGGTACGTGGACACGACTCCCAAGGGTCCGATCAGGCCGAATATTGGATATGTGTCTCATGGGGACCCCCTCGAATGGGCATAGAAGTCTGGTGGCCCTACGACCTTCTTTAGGGGTCAAACGGTCCCAGAAGGGACCCCACGTCCGCCAAATCGGTACGCGTTTTGATTGGTTGTGGGACGTCCACAGTTCGGAGACGATAGGTCGTAGGGCCCCCAGATTTGAGATTCTGGCATCTCATTTAAATTGCCATATACCGCATAATGGTTCGAAGGGATTGTACTGTCAATTTGGATCCATTTTCTCCTTTAGAAAACTGGCCAACGGGACGAGTCGGCTTACCCCCCTTTTCCGTAGGGAATCCGCAGTAAACCAAGTATTGACACCTCTAGGGGGTGATGTTGACCACCAGGAGTTCGAACCTGCGCGGGGATACCCCAATAGATTTCAAGTCCATCGCCTTAACCTCTCGGCCTAGCAGGTACGTGGACACGACTCCCAAGGGTCCGATCAGGCCGAATATTGGATATGTGTCTCGAGGGCATCCCCTCGACCGGGCACAGAAGTCTGGTGGCCCTACGACCTTCTTTAGGGGTCAAACGGTCACAGAAGGGACCCCACGTCCACAAAAGCGGTACGCGTTTTGATGGGAGGTGGGACGTCCACTGTTCAGAGACGATAAGTCATAGGACCCCCAGATTTGAGATTCTGGCATCTCAGGGACCCCTCAACCAGGGCCCCGAGACACGTAGTCGTAGGACCCAAGGAAAAAAAGTGCATTGCGCTAGGTCCTCGCGCTTTTGACAGCACGTTCTAGGGGCCCTCAGGAGCCACCGTTCCAAATTTCGGGCCCCTAGGACGTTTCTAAAAAAATCCCACCTGCCATTTACTTGAATGTGTTCGGCCTAGCGGTTTCGTGGACACGGCTCGCCGGGGTCCGATCGGGCCGAATTTTGGATATGTGTCTCATGGGGGCCCCCTCGAACGGGCATAGAAGTCTGGTGACCCTATGACCTTATTTAGGGGTCAAAGGGTCAAAAAAGGGAGCGCTTGTCCACCAAACCGGTAAGCGTTTACATTGGAGATGTATCAAGTTAAATAGACTTGCTATTTGATAATCTGCAAGTGGACACATATGCCGTCAAATAAATTGAGGGTGGACATGCACCATATGTGGTGAAATTGACCAAAATCCAACATTTTTTCTATGGAAATTCTACATTATTATGGGATAGATCTTACATTAAAGGACTCTGCTGAGATGTCTGAGTACACTGCAGGTATTTTGATCAACACTATTGCATGTATTTAATTAAATCAAATTGAATAGAATTGCTATTTGTTAAACCTCAGGTGGACACATATCCCACTTGCCATTTATTCATATTGGATGGACACCAGTTTTTGGGGCACCGTATCTCCGCCTCCCGGGGGTTCAGGGACTTGGGGCCGGTAACATCGGATAGAGGTCCCCATGGTCTAATTTTGACCAGAGTTTGGTGTTTTTTCCCCCCCTTTTTTGAGTGAGTTATGGCCGGTCAAATTTTGGGACTTTTTGCATTTGGGGGTCCGTATCTCTCCGTATCTCTTCAGAGAGGGCCCTTCGAGTGCTATCAAGTCACCCAGTTTCAATTTGCTGGGTCTCTTCCTTCCATTTGACTATCAAAAATGTGGAGGGCCATAACTCCGCCCCCTGAGGATTTATGGATGGGGGCCCATTGGTGTTCGGTGGGCCTTCTGTAGGTCTTACTCTGACCCGAGTTTGGTGCAGTTTGGCCCCGTTTTGGCGGAGTTACAGCTTGGCAGAGTGTGTTACATTTTGGTTAATATTCACCACATGTGGTGACATTAACCACAATCCAAATATTTTTATATGCATATTTCTACAGTGTTATTGGATAAAACTTACAATAATGGATTCCTGGGAGCTTGCAGAGTACAGCTGATGAGACTTCAACCACAATATTGCCAAAATTTATCTGTCCACGGAACCATTAGGAAGAGCGTGCTGAATAAATGGCAAATGGGAGGTTTTTTCAAAAAAAAATTCCATTTACAATTTATTCAGCGGGACCTCCATAATGCTCCCGTGGACATTCATTTTTATGCAAATTCTACAGTATATTCTGATAAAACTTACATGAATGGATTCCTCTGAGTGTCCTGAGTACAGTACAGGTGTTTTCATTAACCATATTGCAAATTTACCTACTGACCACCATGAAAACAGATCCCGATGCAGTGTTATTTTCTGCTAAAAGGTTGCAAGCTATAGCAGTTTTAACACATGGCCAGTCTTCATTATTACGTGATAAAACTTACATGAATGGGTTCCCCTTGGTGTCCTGAGTACATTACAGGTATTTTCATTAACAATAACACACATTTTAAATAAATACAGTTAAATACAGTTGCTATTTAATGAACAGTGAGATACGCACCACATGTGGTGCACATGTGTGCCAAAATTCAACGCTCATTTTTGAATGGATTCCTCTTAGTGTGCTGAGTACAGTACAGGTGTTTTCTCTAGGCCTCATCCTAAGATTTTTCTTCCGACTTCCACCCCCCTCGAGCTGCCTTCTCTAGCCGGGGAGGGTGCACCCTGGCCGGCATGGATGAGTACTTGCGAGGGGGTGGATGGTACAATTTTTTGCTAATATCTCCGCGAAGCAGTGGACTTCGGGGCTGAAATTCAGGGGATCCCTAGAGGGTCGAGGGGCCAACCGTATGCGACCACCCACGAGTTCCTGGGTCGTCCGGTTCCTGAGTTTTAATGGTTCAAATTCCACATTTTGGGGGGCCTTAACTCCGACCCCCGGGGTCATAGGGACATGGTGCAGGTGTCGTAGGATAGACGGCCCCATGGTCTGACTTTGATCCGATTTTGGTGCAGTTTGGCCCCGTTTTGGCGGAGTTACAGCCTGACATATATACATATTTCTACAGTATTAGGGGACAAAACTTACAGAAATGGGTTCCTTGGAGTACAGCAGATGAGACTTCAACCACGAAATCGCTAAAATGTATCTGTCCATGGAACCATTAGGAAGGACGTGCTGAATAAATGGCAAATGGGAGGTTTTTTCAAAAAAAAATTCCATTTACAATTTATTCAGCGGGACCTCCATAATGCTCCCGTGGACATTCATTTTTATGCAAATTCTACAGTATATTCTGATAAAACTTACATGAATGGAGTCTGCTGAGCGTGCTGTGTACAGTAGAGGTGTTTCCATTAAAAATATTGCACTCATTTGAAATGAATCAAGTTAAATAGACTTGCTATTTGATAATCTGCAAGTGGACACATATGCCATCAAATAAATTGAGGGTGGACATGCACCATATGTGATGAAATTAAATCCAACATTTTTTCTATGGAAATTCTACATTATTATGGGATAGATCTTACATTAATTGACTCTGCTGAGATGTCTGAGTACACTGCACGCATTTTGATCAACAATATTGCCTATATTTAATTAAATCAATTTCAATAGAATTGCTATAAATAGCAATTCTATTAAAATTGATTTAATAGAAAGCTGCAAGCTCCAAGGAACCCATTTTTGTAAGTTTTGTCCCATAATACTGTAGAAATATGTATATATGTCAGGCTGTAACTCCGCCAAAACGGGGCCAAACTGCAACAAAATCGGATTAAAGTCAGACCATGGGGCCGTCTATCCTACGACACCTGCACCATGTCCCTATGACCCCGGGGGTCGGAGTTACGCCCCCCCAAAATGTGGAATTTGAACCATTAAAACTCAGGAACCGGACGACCCAGGAACTCGTGGGTGGTTGCATACGGTTGGCCCCTCGACCCTCTAGGGATCCCCTGAATTTCAGCCCCGAAGTCCACTGCTTCGCGGAGATATTAGCAATAAATAGTACCATCCACCCCCTCGCAAGTACTCATCCATGCCGGCCAGGGTGCACCCTCCCCGGTTAGAGAAGGCAGCTCGAGGGGGGTGGAAGTCGGAAGAAAAATCTTAGGATGAGGCCTAGAGAAAACACCTGTACTGTACTCAGCACACTAAGAGGAATCCATTCATGTAAGTTTTATCACATAATAGTGTAGAATTTGCATAAAAATGAGCGTTGAATTTTGGCACACATGTGCATCACATGTGGTGCGTATCTCACTGTGTTAAAACTGTTATAGCTTGCAACCTTTTAGCAGAAAATAACACTGCATCGGGATCTGTTTTCATGGTGGTCAGGAGGTAAATTTGCAATATGGTTAATGAAAACACCTGTACTGTACTCAGGACACTCAGAGGAATCCATTCATGTAAGTTTTATCCAATAATAATGTAAAATATGCATAAAAAAATTATGTCCACAGGAGCACTACGGTGGTCCCGCTGAATAAATTGTAAATGGAAATTTTTTTTAAAAAAAACCTCCCATTTGCCATTTATTCAGCACGCCCTTCCTAATGGTTCCGTGGACAGATAAATTTTAGCTCCCAGGAATCCATTTTTGTAAGTTTTATCCCATAACACTGTAGAAATATGCATAGAAAAAATTTTGGATTTTGGTTAATTTCACCACATGTGAATATTAACCAAAATGTCACACACTTTGCCAAGCTGTAACTCCGCCAAAACGGGGCCAAACTGCACCAAAATCGGGTCAAAGTCAGACCAGTGGGACCTCTATCCGACACCACCAGCCACAAGTCCCTGAACCCCCGGGAGGCGGAGATACGGTGCCCCAAATTTGGTGTACATCCAATATGAATAAATGGCAAGTGAGATATGTGTCCACCTGAGGTTTAACCTGTTAGCCAGCACCCCCCATTATGGGACTCACAGCTGAAAGTGCTCTAACTAACTTATAATTGTAATAGTTTCCTACTTCAGTGTGTTACAAACATAATTGTGGTGTCTTTAGAAAGAAGACCCTTTGGGCTTCACTTTTTATCAACCATATTTGATAATGCTCAAAAATATTAAAAGTTATAGACACTAAAGTGCCTTGAATTTTTTTTACCACTCTTACATATTTTTTTATTTGATATAAAAATACATGAAATAAGTCCTGGAGCAATCTAGAAAAGTAATGGGTTGAAAGCCACATGTCTCATAAGTTTCTATTTCAAATCTGAGTAAAATATCATGAAAAATGAGACTCCTGCAAATATTTTTCTGAGACTATGTCTACACCCCCCCCACCCCCCCCCCCCCAAATATAAGAAAATATATTTCCCAATACTGCAAAGCCCTCCCGTAGTCGGCCAGGGTTCGAACCTATGCTGAGTCCCCAGGGCCAGTACTGAAAAACCCCAATTTCTGCTCAGTTTGTGTCCAACCCCAATGGATTTCAAGTCCATCGCCTTAACCTCTCGGCCACGACTACGCCTAATGTTAGAAAGCAAGCCCCCCTTGTCCGATGGCGCCCTGCACACGCCAAGCTTCAGAAACAAAATCACGCAGAGAAAGATGAGGTGGTAAAAAATTTTCAACCTTCCCGTATACTCAACGGCAAAGGGTTGCCGTGAACCGGATTCGAACCGGGGTTGCTGCAGCCACAACGCAGAGTATTAACCACTATACGATCACGGCGTGCCACTAGCTAACCCAAGACAACCCCAGAAGCCCGGATACAAGAAGCAGAAGCGGCGTGTTTGTCCATCGAAGAGGGACTGGACATTTCGCAAATAAGTGCGAGGACCGTGAAAAATGCATGGATGCTTTGCCTCATGGCCTTTAGCAAACAGCGTAGTCGGCAGGATTCGAACCTGCGCGGGGAGACCCCAATGGATTGTTGTTCATCGCCTTAACCACTCGGCCACGACTATGGGAGTAGACCAATTTCTGCTCAGTTTGTGTCCAACACTGCTGCCTGACCTACTTGCAACCAACCCAGCTCAGTCGGCAAGCGGAGATTGCAAACTAGCCCTGCAAGCGGGTAAAACAGCAATCCCACTGAGGAGAAATCAGGCTGCCATGTCTCATCCTATGTAATGGGGTTTTTCAGTACTGGCCCTGGGGACCGACAGCACTGCACAATTGGGAATTCTGTCTTATTATACTCACTCTTTGAGCACTCTTTCCTAAAGGGCTGACCATCAGAATCAGGTGTGCCAAACAAGGGAGATGCACTGATCCCCGGGAGCAGGAAGGAACATCGCTCTAGTACAGAGTCAGCAGAAGAGATGGACCGTAGTGATAGCAAGCTGAGGCCTACAAAAAGAAGACTGACCTTCGCCCAAACAGGGACTTGAATTAAGCAGACCACCTTCTCCTATGTTGTGTGTAACACTGCTGCCTTACCTACTTGCAACCTAGCAAGCGGAGATTGTAAGCTAGCCCTGGAAGCGGCTAAAACAACAGTCCCACTTAGGAGAAATCAGGCTGCCATGTCTCATCCTATGTAATGGGGTTTTTCAGTACTGGCCCTGGGGACTGACAGCACTGCACAAATTGGAGGTCTGTCTTATTCTACTCACTCCGTGAGCACTCTTTCCTAAAGGGCTGACCATCAGAATCATGTGTGCCGAACAAGGGAGATGTACTGACCCCCTGGAGAAGGAAGGAACATCGCTCTAATACAGAGTCAGCAGAAGAGATGGACCCGTAGTGATAGCAAGCTGAGGCCTCCAAAAAGTAGACTGACCTTCGCCCAAACAGGGACTTGAATTAAGCAGACCACCTTCTGCCCTGTTGTGTGTCACATTGCTGCCTGACCTACTTGCAAACTAGCAAGCCAAGATTGTAAGCTAGCCCTGGAAGCGGGTAAAACAGCAGTCCCACTGAGGAGAAATCAGGCTGCCATGTCTCATCCTATGTAATGGGGTTTTTCAGTGCTGGGCCTGGGGACCGACAGCACTGCAAAATTCGGAGGTCTGTCTTATTCTACTCACTCTGTGAGCGCGCTTTCCTAACGAGCTGACCATCGGAATCAGGTGTGCCAAACAAGGGAGGTGCACTGATACCCTGGAGCAGGAAGGAACACCGCTCCAGTACAGATTCAGAAGAAGAGATGGACCGTAGTGATAGCAAGGTGACTCCGCCAAAAGCAGATAGACCTTCACCCTAACAGGGACTTGAATCCTGGACCCTCAGATTAAAAGTCTGATGCTCTACCGTTGAGCTATCCAGGCTCTTGAGGAACACTGGCTTCTCACCTTTTATAAAGCAGCAGTTTTACAACAAGCTGCCCAGAAGAGACGCAGGTGTCACAAGGATGAAAGCTAGAAATAGTTATGGCACAGAGAGCGAAGGACCATAGATGGCACAATGAGAGTCACAGATAGCTAAAGCAATACTGCAAATCCCTCCCATAGTCGACAGAGTTCGAACCTGCTCAGGGAGACCCCAATGGATTTCAAGTCCATCGCCTTAACCTCTCGGCCACGACTACGCCTAATGTTAGAAAGCAAGCCCCCTTGTCTGATGGCGCCCTGCACAGGCCAAGCTTCAGAAACAAAATCACGCAGAAAGATGAGGTGGTAAAAAATGTTCAAGCTTCCAGTATACTCAAAGGCAAAGGGTTGCCGTGACCCTGATTCGAACCGGGGTTGCTGCGGCCACAACGCAGAGTACTAACCACTATACGATCAAGGCGTGCCACTGGCTCACCCAAGAGAACCCCTGGAGCCCGGATACAAGAAGCAGCAGCGGCGTGTTTGTCCATCGAAGAGGGACTGGACATTTCGCAAATAAGTGCGAGGACCATGAAAAATGCATGGATGCTTTGCCTCATGGCCTTCAGCAAACAGCGTAATCGGCAGGATTCGAACCTGCGCGGGGAGACCCCAATGGATTTCTAGTCCATCGCCTTAACCACTCGGCCACGACTACGGGAGTAGACCAATTTCTGCTCAGTTTGTGTCCAACACTGCTGCCTGACCTACTTGCAACCAAACCAGCTCAGTCAGCAAGCGGAGATTGCAAGCTAGCCCTGCAAGTGGGTAAAACAGCTGTCCCACTGAGGAGAAATAAGCCTGCCATGTCTCATCCTATGTAATGGGGTTTTTCAGTACTGACCCTGGGGACCGACAGCACTGCACAATTGGGAAGTCTGTCTTATTCTACTCACTCTGTGAGCACTCTTTCCTAAAGGGCTGAACATCAGAATCAGGTGTTCCGAACAAGGGAGATGCACTGATCCCCGGGAGCAGGAAGGAACATCGCTCTAGTACAGAGTCAGCAGATGAGATGGACCGTAGTGATAGCAAGCTGAGGCCTACAAAAAGAAGACTGACCTTCGCCCAAACAGGGACTTGAATTAAGCTGACCACCTTCTGCCCTGTTGTGTGTAACACTGCTGCCTGATCTACATGCAACCTAGCAAGCGGAGATTGTAAGCTAGCCCTGGAAGCGGCTAAAACAGCAGTCCCACTGAGGAGAAATCAGGCTGCCATGTCTCATCCTATGTAATGGGGTTTTTCAGTACTGGCCCTGGGGACCGACAGCACTGCACAAATGGGAGGTCTTTCTTATTCTACTCACTCCGTGAGCACTCTTTCCTAAAGGGCTGACCATCAGAATCATGTGTGCCGAACAAGGGAGTTGCACTGATCCCCGGGAGAAGGAAGGAACATCGCTCTAATACAGAGTCAGCAGAAGAGATGGACCCGTAGTGATAGCAAGCTGAGGCCTCCAAAAAGTAGACTGACCTTCGCCCAAACAGGGACTTGAATTAAGCAGACCACCTTCTGCCCTGTTGTGTGTCACATTGCTGCCTGACCTACTTGCAACCTAGCAAGCCGAGATTGTAAGCTAGCCCTGGAAGCGGGTAAAACAGCAGTCCCACTGAGGAGAAATCAGGATGCCATGTCTCATCCTATGTAATGGGGTTTTTCAGTGCTAGGCCTGGGGACCAACAGCACTGCACAATTCGGAGGTCTGTCTTATTCTACTCACTCTGTGAGCGCGCTTTCCTAACGAGCTCACCATCAGAATCAGGTGTGCCAAACAAGGGAGGTGCACTGATACCCTGGAGCAGGAAGGAACACCGCTCCAGTACAGATTCAGAAGAAGAGATGGACCGTAGTGATAGCATGGTGACTCCGCCAAAAGCAGACAGATCTTCACCCTAACAGGGACTTGAACCCTGGACCCTCAAATTAAAAGTCTGATGCTCTACCGACTGAGCTATCCAGGCTCTTGTGGAGCACTGGCTTCTCACCTTTTATAAAGCAGCAGTTTTACAACAAGCTGCCCAGAAGAGACGCAGGTGTCACAAGGATGAAAGCTAGAAGCAGTTATGGCACAGAGAGCGAAGGACCATAGAAGGCACAATTACCGTCACAGAAAGCTAAAGCAATACTGCAATTCCCTCCCGTAGTCGGCAGAGTTCGAACCTGCGCAGGGAGACCCCAATGGATTTCAAGTCCATCGCCTTAACCTCTCGGCCACGACTACGCCTAATGTTAGAAAGCAAGACCCACTGTCTGGTGGCACCCTGCACAGGCCAAGCTTCAGAAACAAAATCACGCAGAAAGATGAGGTGGTAAAAAATTTTCAACCTTCCCGTATACTCAACAGCAAAGGGTTGCCGTGACCCGGATTCGAACCGGTGTTGCTGCAGCCACAACGTAGAGTACTAACCACTATACGATCACGGCGTGCCACTGGCTCACCCAAGACAACGCCTGGAGCCCTGATACAAGAAGCAGCAGCGGCGTGTTTGTCCATCGAAGAGGGACTGGACATTTCGCAAATAAGTGCGAGGACTGTGAAAAATGCATGGATGCCTTGCCTCATGGCCTTCAGCAAACAGCGTAGTCGGCAGGATTCGAACCTGCGCGGGGAGACCCCAATGGATTTCTAGTCCATCGCCTTAACCACTCGGCCACGACTACAGGAGTACACCAATTTCTGCTCAGTTTGTGTCCAACACTGCTGCCTGTCCTACTTGCAACCAACCCAGCTCAGTCAGCAAGCGGAGATTGCAAGCTAGCCCTGCAAGCGGGTAAAACAGCGCTCCCACTGAGGAGAAATCAGGCTGCCATGTCTCATCCTATGTAATGGGGTTTTTCAGTACTGGCCCTGGGGACCGACAGCACTGCACAATTGGGAAGTCTGTCTTATTCTACTCACTCTGTGAGCACTCTTTCCTAAAGGGCTGACCATCAGAATCATGTGTGCCGAACAAAGAGATGCACTGATCCCCGGGAGAAGGAAGGAACATCGCTCTAATACAGAGTCAGCAGAAGAGATGGACCGTAGTGATAGCAAGCTGAGGCCTACAAAAAGAAGACTGACCTACGCCCAAACAGGGACTTGAATTAAGCAGACCACCTTCTGCCATGTTGTGTGTAACACTGGTGCCTGACCTACTTGCAACCTAGCAAGCCGAGATTGTAAGCTAGCCCTGGAAGCGGCTAAAACAGCAGTCCCACTGAGGAGAAATCAGGCTGCCATGTCTCATCCTATGTAATGGGGTTTTTCAGTATTGGCACTGGGGACCGACAGCACTGCACAAATGGGAGGTCTGTCTTATTCTACTCACTCCGTGAGCACTCTTTCCTAAAGGGCTGACCATCAGAATCATGTGTGCCGAACAAGGGAGATGTACTGACCCCCTGGAGAAGGAAGGAACATCGCTCTAATACAGAGTCAGCAGAAGAGATGGACCTGTAGTGATAGCAAGCTGAGGCCTCCAAAAAGTAGACTGACCTTCGCCCAAACAGGGACTTGAATTAAGCAGACAACCTTCTGCCCTGTTGTGTGTCACATTGCTGCCTGACCTACTTGCAACCTAGCAAGCCGAGATTGTAAGCTAGCCCTGGAAGCGGGTAAAACAGCAGTCCCACTGAGGAGAAATCAGGCTGCCATGTCTCATCCTATGTAATGGGGTTTTTCAGTGCTGGGCCTGGGGACCGACAGCACTGCACAATTCGGAGGTCTGTCTTATTCTACTCACTCTGTGAGCGCGCTTTCCTAACGAGCTGACCATCAGAATCAGGTGTGCCAAACAAGCGAGGTGCACGGATACCCTGGAGCAGGAAGGAACACCGCTCCAGTACAGATTCAGAAGAAGAGATGGACCGTAGTGATAGCAAGGTGACTCCGCCAAAAGCAGACAGACTTTCACCCAAACAGGGATTTGAACCCTGGACCCTCAGATTAAAAGTCTGATGCTCTACCGACTGAGCTATCCAGGCTCTTGTGGAGCACTGGCTTCTCACCTTTTATAAATCAGCAATTTTACAACAAGCTCCCCAGAAGAGACACAGGTGTCACAAGGATGAAAGCTAGAAGCAGTTATGGCACAGAGAGCGAAGGACCATAGAAGGCACAATTACCGTCACAGAAAGCTAAAGCAATACTGCAAATCCCTCCCGTAGTCGGCAGGATTCGAACCTGCGCGGGGAGACCCCAATGGATTTCAAGTCCATCGCCTTAACCACTCGGCCACGTCTACGGGAGTAGACCAATTACTGCTCAGTTTGTGTCCAACACTGCTGCCTGTCCTACTTGCAACCAACCCAGCTCAGTCAGCAAGCGGAGATTGCAAGCTAGCCCTGCAAGCGGGTAAAACAGCGCTCCCACTGAGGAGAAATCAGGCTGCCATGTCTCATCCTATGTAATGGGTTTTTTCAGTACTGGCCCTGGGGACCGACAGCACTGCACAATTGGGAAGTCAGTCTTATTCTACTCACTCTGTGAGCACTCTTTCCTAAAGGGCTGACCATCAGAATCATGTGTGCCGAACAAAGGAGATGCACTGATCCCCGGGAGAAGGAAGGAACATCGCTCTAATACAGAGTCAGCAGAAGAGATGGACCCGTAGTGATAGCAAGCTGAGGCCTCCAAAAAGTAGACTGACCTTCGCCCAAACAGGGACTTGAATTAAGCAGACCACCTTCTGCCCTGTTGTGTGTCACATTGCTGCCTGACCTACTTGCAACCTAGCAAGCCGAGATTGTAACCTAGCCCTGGAAGCGGGAAAAACAGCAGTCCCACTGAGGAGAAATCAGGCTGCCATGTCTCATCCTATGTAATGGGGTTTTTCAGTGCTGGGCCTGGGGACCGACAGCACTGCACAATTCGGAGGTCTGTCTTATTCTACTCACTCTGTGAGCGCGCTTTCCTAACGAGCTGACCATCAGAATCAGGTGTGCCAAACAAGGGAGGTGCACTGATACCCTGGAGCAGGAAGGAACACCGCTCCAGTACAGATTCAGAAGAAGAGATGGACCATAGTGATAGCAAGGTGACTCCGCCAAAAGTAGACAGACCTTCACCCGAACAGGGACTTGAACCCTGGACCCTCAGATTAAAAGTCTGATGCTCTACCGACTGAGCTATCCGGGCTCTTTTGGGGAACTGGCTTCTCACCTTTTATAAATCAGCAATTTTACAACAAGCTGCCCAGAAGAGACGCAGGTGTAACGAGGATGAAAGCTAGAAGCAGTTATGGCACAGAGAGCGAAGGACCATAGATGGCACAATTACCGTCACAGAAAGCTAAAGCAATACTGCAAATCCCTACCGTAGTTGGCAGAGCTCGAACCTGCGCAGGGAGACCACAATGGTTTTCAAGTCCATCGCCTTAACCTCTCGGCCATGACTACGCATAATATTAGAAAGCAAGCCCCCTTGTCTGATGGCGCCCTGCACAGGCCAAGCTTCAGAAACAAAATCAAGCAGAAAGATGAGGTGGTAAAATATTTTCAACCTTCCCGTATACTCAACGGCAAAGGGTTGCCGTGACTCGGATTCGAACCGGGGTTGCTGCGGCCACAACGCAGAGTACTAACCACTATACGATCACGGCGTGCCACGGGCTCTCCCAAGACAACCCCTGGAGCCCGGATACAAGAAGCAGCAGCGGCGTGTTTGTCCATCGAAGAGGGTCTGGACATTTCGCAAATAAGTGCGAGGACCGTGAAAAATACATGGATGCTTTGCCTCATGGCCTTCAGCAAACAGCATAGTCGGCAGGATTCGAACCTGCGCGGGGAGACCCCAAAGGATTTCAAGTCCATCGCCTTAACCACTCGGCCACGTCTACGGGAGTAGACCAATTACTGCTCAGTTTGTGTCCAACACTGCTGCCTGTCCTACTTGCAACCAACCCAGCTCAGTCAGCAAGCGGAGATTGCAAGCTAGCCCTGCAAGCGGGTAAAACAGCGCTCCCACTGAGGAGAAATCAGGCTGCCATGTCTCATCCTATGTAATGGGTTTTTTCAGTACTGGCCCTGGGGACCGACAGCACTGCACAATTGGGAAGTCAGTCTTATTCTACTCACTCTGTGAGCACTCTTTCCTAAAGGGCTGACCATCAGAATCATGTGTGCCGAACAAAGGAGATGCACTGATCCCCGGGAGAAGGAAGGAACATCGCTCTAATACAGAGTCAGCAGAAGAGATGGACCCGTAGTGATAGCAAGCTGAGGCCTCCAAAAAGTAGACTGACCTTCGCCCAAACAGGGACTTGAATTAAGCAGACCACCTTCTGCCCTGTTGTGTGTCACATTGCTGCCTGACCTACTTGCAACCTAGCAAGCCGAGATTGTAACCTAGCCCTGGAAGCGGGAAAAACAGCAGTCCCACTGAGGAGAAATCAGGCTGCCATGTCTCATCCTATGTAATGGGGTTTTTCAGTGCTGGGCCTGGGGACCGACAGCACTGCACAATTCGGAGGTCTGTCTTATTCTACTCACTCTGTGAGCGCGCTTTCCTAACGAGCTGACCATCAGAATCAGGTGTGCCAAACAAGGGAGGTGCACTGATACCCTGGAGCAGGAAGGAACACCGCTCCAGTACAGATTCAGAAGAAGAGATGGACCATAGTGATAGCAAGGTGACTCCGCCAAAAGTAGACAGACCTTCACCCGAACAGGGACTTGAACCCTGGACCCTCAGATTAAAAGTCTGATGCTCTACCGACTGAGCTATCCGGGCTCTTTTGGGGCACTGGCTTCTCACCTTTTATAAATCAGCAATTTTACAACAAGCTGCCCAGAAGAGACGCAGGTGTAACGAGGATGAAAGCTAGAAGCAGTTATGGCACAGAGAGCGAAGGACCATAGATGGCACAATTACCGTCACAGAAAGCTAAATCAATACTGCAAATCCCTCCCGTAGTTGGCAGAGCTCAAACCTGCGCAGGGAGATCCCAATGGATTTCAAGTCCATCGCCTTAACCTCTCGGCCATGACTACGCATAATGTTAGAAAGCAAGCCCCCTTGTCTGATGGCGCCCTGCACAGGCCAAGCTTCAGAAACAAAATCAAGCAGAAAGATGAGGTGGTAAAATATTTTCAACCTTCCCGTATACTCAACGGCAAAGGGTTGCCGTGACCCGGATTCGAACCGGGGTTGCTGCGGCCACAACGCAGAGTACTAACCACTATACGATCACGGCGTGCCACTGGCTCTCCCAAGACAACCCCTGGAGCCCGGATACAAGAAGCAGCAGCGGCGTGTTTGTCCATCGAAGAGGGTCTGGACATTTCGCAAATAAGTGCGAGGACCGTGAAAAATGCATGGATGCTTTGCCTCATGGCATTCAGCAAAAAGCGCAGTCGGCAGGATTCGAACCTGCGCGGGGAGACCCCAATGGATTTCAAGTCCATCGCCTTAACCACTCAGCCACGACTACGGGAGTAGACCAATTACTGCTCAGTTTGTGTCCAACACTGCTGCCTGACCTACTTGCAACCAACCCAGCTCAGTCAGCAAGCAGAGATTGCAAGCTAGCCCTGCAAGCGGGTAAAACATCGGTCCCTCTGAGGAGAAATCAGGCTGCCATGTCTCATCCTATGTAATGGGGTTTTTCAGTACTGGCCCTGGGGACCGACAGCACTGCACAATTGGGAAGTCTGTCTTATTCTACTCACTCTGTGAGCACTTTTTCCTAAAGGGCTGACCATCAGAATCAGGTTTGCCGAACAAGGGAGATGCACTGATCCCCGGGAGCAGAAAGGAACATCGCTCTAGTACAGAGTCAGCAGAAGAGATGGACCGTAGATATAGCAAGCTGAGGCCTACAAAAAGAAGACTGACCTACGCCCAAACAGGGACTTGAATTAAGGCTTTGCCTCATGGCCTTCAGCAAACAGCGTAGTGGGCAGGATTCGAACCTGCGCGGGGAGACCCCAATGGATTTCAAGTGCATCGCCTTAACCACTCGGCCACGAGTACGGGGGAGTAGACCAATTACTGCTCAGTTTGTGTCCAACACTGTTGCCTGTCCTACTTGCAACCAACCCAGCTCAGTCAGCAAGCGGAGATTGCAAGCTAGCCCTGCAAGCGGGTAAAACAGCGCTCCCACTGAGGAGAAATCAGGCTGCCATGTCTCATCCTATGTAATGGGGTTTTTCAGTACTGGCCCTGGGGACCGACAGCACTGCACAATTGGGAAGTCTGTCTTATTCTACTCACTCTGTGAGCACTCTTTCCTAAAGGGCTGACCATCAGAATCATGTGTGCCGAACAAAGGAGATGCACTGATCCCCGGGAGAAGGAAGGAACATCGCTCTAATACAGAGTCAGCAGAAGAGATGGACCCGTAGTGATAGCAAGCTGAGGCCTCCAAAAAGTAGACTGACCTTCGCCCAAACAGGGACTTGAATTAAGCAGACCACCTTCTGCCCTGTTGTATGTCACATTGCTGCCTGACCTACTTGCAACCTAGCAAGCCGAGATTGTAAGCTAGCCCTGGAAGCGGGAAAAACAGCAGTCCCACTGAGGAGAAATCAGGCTGCCATGTCTCATCCTATGTAATGGGGTTTTTCAGTACTGGCCCTCGGGACCGACACAACTGCACAAATGGGAGGTCTGTCTTATTCTACTCACTCTGTGAGCACTCTTTCCTAAAGGGCTGACCATCAGAATCATGTGTGCCGAACAAGGGAGATGCACTGATCCCCGGGAGAAGGAAGGAACATCGCTCTAATACAGAGTCAGCAGAAGAGATGGTCCCGTAGTGATAGCTAGCTGAGGCCTCCAAAAAGTAGACTGACCTTCGCCCAAACAGGGACTTGAATTAAGCAGACCACCTTCTGCCCTGTTGTGTGTCACATTGCTGCCTGACCTACTTGCAACCTAGCAAGCCGAGATTGTAAGCTAGCCCTGGAAGCGGGAAAATTAGCAGTCCCACTGAGGAGAAATCAGGCTGCCATGTCTCATCCTATGTAATGGGGTTTTTCAGTGCTGGGCCTGGGGACCGACAGCACTGCACAATTCGGAGGTCTGTCTTATTCTACTCACTCTGTGAGCGCGCTTTCCTAACGAGCTGACCATCAGAATCAGGTGTGCCAAACAAGGGAGGTGCACTGATACCCTGGAGCAGGAAGGAACACCGCTCCAGTACAGATTCAGAAGAAGAGATGGACCATAGTGATAGCAAGGTGACTCCGCCAAAAGTAGACAGACCTTCACCCGAACAGGGACTTGAACCCTGGACCCTCAGATTAAAAGTCTGATGCTCTACCGACTGAGCTATCCGGGCTCTTTTGGGGCACTGGCTTCTCACCTTTTATAAATCAGCAATTTTACAACAAGCTGCCCAGAAGAGACGCAGGTGTAACGAGGATGAAAGCTAGAAGCAGTTATGGCACAGAGAGCGAAGGACCATAGATGGCACAATTACCGTCACAGAAAGCTAAATCAATACTGCAAATCCCTCCCGTAGTTGGCAGAGCTCAAACCTGCGCAGGGAGATCCCAATGGATTTCAAGTCCATTGCCTTAACCTCTCGGCCATGACTACGCATAATGTTAGAAAGCAAGCCCCCTTGTCTGATGGCGCCCTGCACAGGCCAAGCTTCAGAAACAAAATCAAGCAGAAAGATGAGGTGGTAAAATATTTTCAACCTTCCCGTATACTCAACGGCAAAGGGTTGCCGTGACCCGGATTCGAACCGGGGTTGCTGCGGCCACAACGCAGATTACTAACCACTATACGATCACGGCGTGCCACTGGCTCTCCCAAGACAACCCCTGGAGCCCGGATACAAGAAGCAGCAGCGGCGTGTTTGTCCATCGAAGAGGGTCTGGACATTTCGCAAATAAGTGCGAGGACCGTGAAAAATGCATGGATGCTTTGCCTCATGGCATTCAGCAAAAAGCGCAGTCGGCAGGATTCGAACCTGCGCGGGGAGACCCCAATGGATTTCAAGTCCATCGCCTTAACCACTCGGCCACGACTACGGGAGTAGACCAATTACTGCTCAGTTTGTGTCCAACACTGCTGCCTGACCTACTTGCAACCAACCCAGCTCAGTCAGCAAGCAGAGATTGCAAGCTAGCCCTGCAAGCGGGTAAAACATCGGTCCCTCTGAGGAGAAATCAGGCTGCCATGTCTCATCCTATGTAATGGGGTTTTTCAGTACTGGCCCTGGGGACCGACAGCACTGCACAATTGGGAAGTCTGTCTTATTCTACTCACTCTGTGAGCACTTTTTCCTAAAGGGCTGACCATCAGAATCAGGTTTGCCGAACAAGGGAGATGCACTGATCCCCGGGAGCAGAAAGGAACATCGCTCTAGTACAGAGTCAGCAGAAGAGATGGACCGTAGTTATAGCAAGCTGAGGCCTACAAAAAGAAGACTGACCTACGCCCAAACAGGGACTTGAATTAAGGCTTTGCCTCATGGCCTTCAGCAAACAGCGTAGTGGGCAGGATTCGAACCTGCGCGGGGAGACCCCAATGGATTTCAAGTGCATCGCCTTAACCACTCGGCCACGAGTACGGGGGAGTAGACCAATTACTGCTCAGTTTGTGTCCAACACTGTTGCCTGTCCTACTTGCAACCAACCCAGCTCAGTCAGCAAGCGGAGATTGCAAGCTAGCCCTGCAAGCGGGTAAAACAGCGCTCCCACTGAGGAGAAATCAGGCTGCCATGTCTCATCCTATGTAATGGGGTTTTTCAGTACTGGCCCTGGGGACCGACAGCACTGCACAATTGGGAAGTCTGTCTTATTCTACTCACTCTGTGAGCACTCTTTCCTAAAGGGCTGACCATCAGAATCATGTGTGCCGAACAAAGGAGATGCACTGATCCCCGGGAGAAGGAAGGAACATCGCTCTAATACAGAGTCAGCAGAAGAGATGGACCCGTAGTGATAGCAAGCTGAGGCCTCCAAAAAGTAGACTGACCTTCGCCCAAACAGGGACTTGAATTAAGCAGACCACCTTCTGCCCTGTTGTATGTCACATTGCTGCCTGACCTACTTGCAACCTAGCAAGCCGAGATTGTAAGCTAGCCCTGGAAGCGGGAAAAACAGCAGTCCCACTGAGGAGAAATCAGGCTGCCATGTCTCATCCTATGTAATGGGGTTTTTCAGTACTGGCCCTCGGGACCGACACAACTGCACAAATGGGAGGTCTGTCTTATTCTACTCACTCTGTGAGCACTCTTTCCTAAAGGGCTGACCATCAGAATCATGTGTGCCGAACAAGGGAGATGCACTGATCCCCGGGAGAAGGAAGGAACATCGCTCTAATACAGAGTCAGCAGAAGAGATGGTCCCGTAGTGATAGCTAGCTGAGGCCTCCAAAAAGTAGACTGACCTTCGCCCAAACAGGGACTTGAATTAAGCAGACCACCTTCTGCCCTGTTGTGTGTCACATTGCTGCCTGACCTACTTGCAACCTAGCAAGCCGAGATTGTAAGCTAGCCCTGGAAGCGGGAAAATTAGCAGTCCCACTGAGGAGAAATCAGGCTGCCATGTCTCATCCTATGTAATGGGGTTTTTCAGTGCTGGGCCTGGGGACCGACAGCACTGCACAATTCGGAGGTCTGTCTTATTCTACTCACTCTGTGAGCGCGCTTTCCTAACGAGCTGACCATCAGAATCAGGTGTGCCAAACAAGGGAGGTGCACTGATACCCTGGAGCAGGAAGGAACACCGCTCCAGTACAGATTCAGAAGAAGAGATGGACCATAGTGATAGCAAGGTGACTCCGCCAAAAGTAGACAGACCTTCACCCGAACAGGGACTTGAACCCTGGACCCTCAGATTAAAAGTCTGATGCTCTACCGACTGAGCTATCCGGGCTCTTTTGGGGCACTGGCTTCTCACCTTTTATAAATCAGCAATTTTACAACAAGCTGTCCAGAAGAGACGCAGGTTTAACGAGGATGAAAGCTAGAAGCAGTTATGGCACAGAGAGCGAAGGACCATAGATGGCACAATTACCGTCACAGAAAGCTAAAGCAATACTGCAAATCCCTACCGTAGTTGGCAGAGCTCGAACCTGCGCAGGGAGACCACAATGGTTTTCAAGGCCATCGCCTTAACCTCTCGGCCATGACTACGCATAATGTTAGAAAGCAAGCCCCCTTGTCTGATGGCGCCCTGCACAGGCCAAGCTTCAGAAACAAAATCAAGCAGAAAGATGAGGTGGTAAAATATTTTCAACCTTCCCGTATACTCAACGGCAAAGGGTTGCCGTGACCCGGACTCGAACCGGGGTTGCTGCGGCCACAACGCAGAGTACTAACCACTATACGATCACGGCGTGCCACTGGCTCTCCCAAGACAACCCCTGGAGCCCAGATACAAGAAGCAGCAGCGGTGTGTTTGTCCATCGAAGAGGGTCTGGACATTTCGCAAATAAGTGCGAGGACCGTGAAAAATGCATGGATGCTTTGCCTCATGGCATTCAGCAAAAAGCGTAGTCGGCAGGATTCGAACCTGCGCGGGGAGACCCCAATGGATTTCAAGTCCATCGCCTTAACCACTCGGCCACGACTACGGGAGTAGACCAATTACTGCTCAGTTTGTGTCCAACACTGCTGCCTGACCTACTTGCAACCAACCCAGCTCAGTCAGCAAGCAGAGATTGCAAGCTAGCCCTGCAAGCGGGTAAAACATCGGTCCCTCTGAGGAGAAATCAGGCTGCCATGTCTCATCCTATGTAATGGGGTTTTTCAGTACTGGCCCTGGGGACCGACAGCACTGCACAATTGGGAAGTCTGTCTTATTCTACTCACTCTGTGAGCACTTTTTCCTAAAGGGCTGACCATCAGAATCAGGTTTGCCGAACAAGGGAGATGCACTGATCCCCGGGAGCAGAAAGGAACATCGCTCTAGTACAGAGTCAGCAGAAGAGATGGACCGTAGTTATAGCAAGCTGAGGCCTACAAAAAGAAGACTGACCTACGCCCAAACAGGGACTTGAATTAAGGCTTTGCCTCATGGCCTTCAGCAAACAGCGTAGTGGGCAGGATTCGAACCTGCGCGGGGAGACCCCAATGGATTTCAAGTGCATCGCCTTAACCACTCGGCCACGACTACGGGAGTAGACCAATTACTGCTCAGTTTGTGTCCAACACTGTTGCCTGTCCTACTTGCAACCAACCCAGCTCAGTCAGCAAGCGGAGATTGCAAGCTAGCCCTGCAAGCGGGTAAAACAGCGCTCCCACTGAGGAGAAATCAGGCTGCCATGTCTCATCCTATGTAATGGGGTTTTTCAGTACTGGCCCTGGGGACCGACAGCACTGCACAATTGGGAAGTCTGTCTTATTCTACTCACTCTGTGAGCACTCTTTCCTAAAGGGCTGACCATCAGAATCATGTGTGCCGAACAAAGGAGATGCACTGATCCCCGGGAGAAGGAAGGAACATCGCTCTAATACAGAGTCAGCAGAAGAGATGGACCCGTAGTGATAGCAAGCTGAGGCCTCCAAAAAGTAGACTGACCTTCGCCCAAACAGGGACTTGAATTAAGCAGACCACCTTCTGCCCTGTTGTATGTCACATTGCTGCCTGACCTACTTGCAACCTAGCAAGCCGAGATTGTAAGCTAGCCCTGGAAGCGGGAAAAACAGCAGTCCCACTGAGGAGAAATCAGGCTGCCATGTCTCATCCTATGTAATGGGGTTTTTCAGTACTGGCCCTCGGGACCGACACAACTGCACAAATGGGAGGTCTGTCTTATTCTACTCACTCTGTGAGCACTCTTTCCTAAAGGGCTGACCATCAGAATCATGTGTGCCGAACAAGGGAGATGCACTGATCCCCGGGAGAAGGAAGGAACATCGCTCTAATACAGAGTCAGCAGAAGAGATGGTCCCGTAGTGATAGCTAGCTGAGGCCTCCAAAAAGTAGACTGACCTTCGCCCAAACAGGGACTTGAATTAAGCAGACCACCTTCTGCCCTGTTGTGTGTCACATTGCTGCCTGACCTACTTGCAACCTAGCAAGCCGAGATTGTAAGCTAGCCCTGGAAGCGGGAAAATTAGCAGTCCCACTGAGGAGAAATCAGGCTGCCATGTCTCATCCTATGTAATGGGGTTTTTCAGTGCTGGGCCTGGGGACCGACAGCACTGCACAATTCGGAGGTCTGTCTTATTCTACTCACTCTGTGAGCGCGCTTTCCTAACGAGCTGACCATCAGAATCAGGTGTGCCAAACAAGGGAGGTGCACTGATACCCTGGAGCAGGAAGGAACACCGCTCCAGTACAGATTCAGAAGAAGAGATGGACCATAGTGATAGCAAGGTGACTCCGCCAAAAGTAGACAGACCTTCACCCGAACAGGGACTTGAACCCTGGACCCTCAGATTAAAAGTCTGATGCTCTACCGACTGAGCTATCCGGGCTCTTTTGGGGCACTGGCTTCTCACCTTTTATAAATCAGCAATTTTACAACAAGCTGCCCAGAAGAGACGCAGGTTTAACGAGGATGAAAGCTAGAAGCAGTTATGGCACAGAGAGCGAAGGACCATAGATGGCACAATTACCGTCACAGAAAGCTAAAGCAATACTGCAAATCCCTACCGTAGTTGGCAGAGCTCGAACCTGCGCAGGGAGACCACAATGGTTTTCAAGTCCATCGCCTTAACCTCTCGGCCATGACTACGCATAATGTTAGAAAGCAAGCCCCCTTGTCTGATGGCGCCCTGCACAGGCCAAGCTTCAGAAACAAAATCAAGCAGAAAGATGAGGTGGTAAAATATTTTCAACCTTCCCGTATACTCAACGGCAAAGGGTTGCCGTGACCCGGACTCGAACCGGGGTTGCTGCG